>NC_134867.1:29499520-29649520 GCF_049852395.1 Peromyscus maniculatus bairdii
AGAAATAGCAATGAATGTTCAGTGACTACTCAAGAGTCTATGTAAATGGAGAAACACAAAGATAGAAGAAAATAAGGGGATGGTGAGATGGTGGGTTAAGGGTACTTGTGGTGGAAGCAGGAAGAACTGAGGTCAAGTTCTCAACACTGACAGAAGAAACCGGACAGGGACTCATGACTGTAACCCCTCTGCTGTAGGGTCAGAGACAGAAAGATCACTAGCCATAACCTTAGCTCCCGGTTCAGTGAGCAACTCTGTTTCAAAGGAATAAGGTGGAGAGTCCTCCTGTGACCTCTGCATGTACACAGGAGCATGCATCCACATACATATGTGCACTAAAGGTGTGTGCTGCTGGGCAGTGGTGGCTCATGCCTTGAATCCCAGCACTCAGGAAGCCGAAGCAGGTGGATCTCTGTGAGTTCAAGGCCAGCCTGGACTACAGAGTGAGTTCCAGGAAAGGTGCAAAGCTACACAGAGAAACCCTATCTCGAAAAACCCAATGAAGAAAGGAAGGAAGGAAGGAAGGAAGGAAGGAAGGAAGGAAGGAAGGAAGGAAGGAAGGAAGAAAGGTGTGTGCCACCACACCCGGCCATGGATGTTTTAAAATAAGAGTCCCCTGTAGCTGGAGTTTTCTCCAGTTCTGCCCTGGCCCACAGCTGCTCAGACCCAAATAAACACACAGAGGCTTATATTAATTAAAACTGTGTAGCCTAATGGCTCAGGCTTCTTGCTAGCAAGATCTTACATCTTAAATTAACCCATAATTCTTATTTATATTTAGCCACATGGCTTGATACCTTTTCTCAGTTCTGCCTTCATATCTTGCTTCCTCTGTGTCTGGCAACTCCTGACTCAGTCCTCCTCTTCCCAGAATTCTCCTCTCTGCTCATCCCACCTGGGCCAGCTTATCCCATACTGGCCAATCAGCATTTTATTTATCAACCAAATCAGAGCAGCACATTCACAGCATACAGAACAATATCCACAGCAGTCCCTTGACCCTGTTTGCTGAGGAAATGCCCATGACATCTTCGGGGGGTCATACAGGCTTTTGTTACAGTTTCTCATAGAAACACATCAGTATCCAACCCATTCACTGTGCCCTGTTTCTTTCCTCATTTGCATGTCTACATGGGTCCTCCCTGACCTGAAGATGCATCTCCAGTCATATCTGATCTACATGGAGGGAACTGGTGCCTATAGAATATCATCATCTCTGAGTTTACAATAACTTGAAACCAAGTGTGTGGGCTAATGGAATGAAACAGACCAGAGAAACTCCAGGGCAGGCATGCCTTACAGCTGCATGCCACATTAAATTGCATTCCTCCAGGATCCACATTCAGGTTCTGTGAAGGGCTGGTCATAAAGCTTTTCCCCGCTACCACAATTCTCTGCTCAAACCTGACAGAAGATTTTAGAAACAACTCAGTTGAGGAAGCTGAAAAGGTGTTCTCATCCTTGTCACATTTAATTTACATTAATTTGAATCTCTTATAAAGAAAATATAATTCAGACAAAAAGCTATGAGGAGTTTGCTTAGTGAGTGGCAAGCATAGTTACTATTATGTGTAGAAATTAATAACTACTTTAGACATACCTTATGAAAGAAATAAATGAAAATATTAATATTGGCTGCATTTCTTTTGTAGTTATATTCTCACTGCATGCACATAAATTACTCTGTGTATATTTTCTTTTCACTTTCTATTTGTGTGTGTGTGCACATCCAAGTGTGTGTGCATGTGTGTGTGTGATGAGTGCAGATGCCTGCAGAGTTCAGAAGAGGATGTTGGATCCCCTAGAGCTGGGGTTAGAAAAAGTTGTGTGTATCCAGACATGGGTGCTCATAGCCATCTCTCGAGCCTTTGTTTATATTTCCTTCTTGGGATCATCTGGGCTGATTCAGAAGATGTTGCGGTGGGGAAACTGAAGGACTTAGCCAAGGACATAAGGTTTTTACAAAGAAAACTGAGATTCACAGTAGGGTCTTGCAGCGCTCGGTATAAAATTTGGCCTATTGACTGTTATGCTAATACAGTAGGTCGTTCGAACAAATATTGTTAATACTTTCTAAATGACCCACAGTACTATATGTTCTTAAAAGTGACCCAACTGTTTTCATTTAGAAATGAATGCAATCAGGAATTTTCACCACTTCAGACTCTTCTATTCAATTATGTAGAGTTTGAATAACTCTAACATGAAAGTCGCATGTGCTAGCCAAAGAACTCAGAAAGAAAAACAAACGAATTCTGTAAAAGCAGTCCAAAGTTTAGTGTTATCTTGTTTTTCTTTAAATTGTGCCCTACTGGCTGTAGCAGCCGAAAGATTCAGTTGCCCGAATATATACTCAGTGCAGCTCAAAAGTTCTAACACAGACAGTAAAGTTTACCAGGTCATCTCACTGGAGTTCAAGGCAGAAATTTCTTTGGTTGTTGCTGCTGCCGTTGTTTATTTGTTGTTGTTGCTTCAGTTGAAGGTCCCTTACTGGACCTACTTCCATGAGTGTCCAAGAAGAAGGGAATGGGGAGAGCAAGTAGCTGGTACAGGGAGGGTCATTTCCACATTTCATTTCCACACAGAACTAAACAGACAAGCACAGAGTCACGGTTGTGGTTAGAAGCTGGCTGCATGGGATGGGGAGGGATGAGGAGTAGGGGCATCATTAAAAAATATAGGATCCCCTCAAACTGGGTGCCTGGGAAGCGACTTGGTGTTGTAGAATTCTTCTCCTGTCTAAAACACCTGATTGGTCTAATAAAGAACTGAACACAGCCAATGGCTAGGCAGGAGAAAGGCTAGGTGGGGCTGGCAGGCAGAGAGAATAAATAGGAGGAGAAATCTGGGCAGAGAGATCGAGGAGTAAGAGAAGAAGTAAGAGAGCAGGATATCCGGGCCAGCCACTCAGCTACACAACCAACAATGGAGTAAGAAAGAAAGAAAGAAAGGTATAGAATAGAGAAAGATAAAAGCCCAGAGGCAAAAGGTAGATGGGGTAACTTAAGAAAAGCTGGCTAGAAACAAGCCAAGCTAAGGCCTGGCATTCATAAGAAAAAAATAAGACTCCATGTGATTATTTGGGAGCTAGGTGGTGGCCCTCAAAAGAGTCAAAGAGCATTAAAAAAAGAAAGAAAGAAAGAAAGAAAGAAAGAAAGAAAGAAAGAAAGAAAGAAAGAGAAAAAGAGAGAGAGATAAGGAAGAAAGAAAGAAGGAAGGAAGGAAGGAAGGAGAGAGAGAGAGAGAGAGAGAGAGAGAGAGAGAGAGAGAGAGAAAGAAAGAAAGAAAGAAAGAAAGAAAGAAAGAAAGAAAGAAAGAAAGAAAGAAAGAAAGAAAGAAAGAAAAACAACTTGGTCTGCTTCAACCCAAGAGGAATCAGATTTGGGAAGGCCAGATCCACTAGGGATGAAGGCAGGAGGATGGCCCAGGGGGTTGGGGGGGGGCATTTGGCAACAGGGGTGAAGGATTACCCTCCCCATGCTGGGATCTCCCCAGTCCCTCTGGTCTGGCAGGAAAGGGGCAGCCAGCAACGCCAGAGAGCATGTCTGGGGCTGCTAGATGTTCCAGGCAGGGGCTGGAGGCAGCTCATAAAGACTTGCCCTCCAGGAAATGGAGGGCACCTAGTTTTTCTGCCAGGGTGCTGTAGTCCTTGACCTCCTCATAGCAGTTTGCTTGTGATTCATGCCTGATTCCTGGCAGCTTCTTCTTGGAGCTGGCATAGTTCATTTTGTTCTTAAGGGATGCACACTCAGGGGTCCTGATGATGAGCACCAGGTCCTCCTTCTTGCTCTCCTTGGTCTGGTTGGTTGCATCACAGAGCGCATAGTGGCTGGCAGTCCTTGTCCGGCAGCATCTTAACAAACATGGTGTAAGGGTGGTCCACAGCCTGCCTCACATCTCCTACCAGGATGTCCTTGACCTCCTCCAAGATGATGTTCTTCTTGTCCTCACTCAGGCAGAAGAGCACTACCTTCTTGTATTTTTTCACTTTTCCTGGCATTGAGGACTTGTGCAATTTCATGCCCTTGAACTCCTTGATGACACCAGCAGAGACAGCCACAGCAGAGGCCATGTTTCCAGAAGCAAAAGGGAGACAAGGAGAGCTATGAGAGAACTGAGTCTCAGCAGCTGCTGCAGGCATCTGATTGAACCTAAAATGGAAATTTCTGTGTGAATACATAACAATACAGGGTACGTGGCTACACGCTGGGCAAGGGAAAGATGTGTGGTACAGAAATTGGACCAATACTTAGATGATCGTGAATTGAACGTCTTCTCTGAATATCTTAATGTCAGGGTCAGTGTAAAAATAGAAGAGTCATCATCACTCAGACCAGGGAGGGTTTCAAAAAGAACGAAAGCTAAAAGGACCCCTCACAGTGGAGAGATGTCTGCCTGGAGCCTGGGAATGGTTAAAATGAAGGAGAAAAAGGATTGGTAGAAGGATAAGACAGGCGTGTGCAGAGCAGAGAGGTGTGGGCAAAATGAAGGACTTATGAAGGAAGGGGAGAAAAGCCCATTACAGGCTTCTGGATCAGATAAGGGTCCCCATCCTAACCTCCCCCACACCCCACAGCCTGGCCTAGATAGAAGAGACCCAGCAGAAAGCTGCAAGATTATACAGGATTATAAGTTGTCCACATGGTCACATGTCAAATGAAAAGGACAGAGTTCTAATCTGTGTTAAGAACCATCTCTCATTTATTCCAGATTTTTCACACCATAATTCTAAAGGTAAAGTAGGAGCAGACGTAAGTGGGTAGAGATCTTCAGAAAATAGTGGGTGGAGGAAGGAAAGGTCTGCTACAATCTCCAGAGAATAAACAGGAAAGGTGGAAACCGGTGTCAGAAGAGGCTGGCGATGCTGAAATATCCCCAGCTTTAACAACATAAAACGGGGGACTTCACAAAGGAGAGAAAGTCTTGAGTCCATCCCAGAGGGACTGGCACCATTTGGGGAACTCTCTACTCTCAGTGACAGGAACCCACTACAGCAGATGGCAGAAGCCACAGCTTAAGACAGAGGCTCAGAAAAGGCTAGACTTGCACTTGCAGTAACAGACGCTGTAAAGAGCAGAAAAAGTGTCGGAGTGCCGGCACCGACAAGAGGAGTTGCTGCCCTTGCTCCACTTGAGGGAACGGCTGCCATTTAAAAAAAGATCCCTGCTGAGTCAGAGGCTTGACGGCCACAGGCCCTCTGTGAACTACATGTTAGGGAAGCCTCGGTGCATGCATCATGGGACTATATATACTCTGAAACCTGGGCAGATTATTTCCTGCAGTCGAAAGGGAAGACACTCATAAATAGTACCATATTGCATTCAGCAAGATGGAACCCTGACTGGAGCCAGAGTCTCCAGGAAAACAGACTCGGGATTCAAGTGGCATACAGAACCTCAAGGCAGGATCGCACAGGAACAGGTTCAACATTCAAAACCTGACCCGTGAAGATGGGACCAGCATCTGTGGCCCAGTTTTGCAAAGAGCTGCTTGAGGGAGAGGCAGGTATAGACAACCAGCCTTTGAAGGACTTTGCCGAGGTGTGAGCAACATCTGAAACCCAGCCTCACACAGGAGCTCTCTGGGTGTGACAGGCATCTGCAAGACCAGGAAATAACCTTGAGGCTCAGGATAGACCAGAAAGCAGGACAAAATGCACAAACTGTAGCCCCTCTAGTCTTGTTTAATTTTGTTTAATACTCACTGTTAATTAAAAAACAACAAACAAACAAACAAACAAACCCCACTTTGTCCTGCTCTGTTCTTGTCCTCTCTCTGCCCCTCTCCTCTTTCTCTTTCCATCTTCCTATGTACAGGCTTTCCCAGGGCTCTTGTGTCTAGGTGCTCTGAGAGCTGTGGCTGATTGAAGTTACCTGATTGCATTTCTTTTCCTTAGTCTTTTCTTTAGACTTTGAGCCCAAACTGACTCATCTCCTGCCTCTGTCCCCATCACCCCCTCATATGTTCACTGTAGACTGTTCCCAAATAACCATCAGTTCCCAAATAACTGACCTGGAGACTTAATATTAATTATAAATGCTCAGCCGATAGCTCAGGCTTATTACTAACTAGCTTTTACAACTTCAGTTAACCTGTTTATGTTCATCTACATTTTGCCACTTGGCATTACCTCTCTTTCATCTTGCACCTTCTGTTTCCTCTCTGTGTCTTGATGACAACTCCTCTGACTCTACCTTTCTTCCCAGTGTCCTTGTCTGGTTTTCCTGCCTAATCTTATCTTGTCAAGCTATTGGCCAGTCAGCTTCTAAAGATTAAACCAATCACAGCATGATTTACACAGTGTACCAAAGGAAGGATTATTCCACATCAGTTCACACATCTCTTCCCCTGTTTATTCTCTAGCTCATTAATAATTACTTGCTTTCTATATTCATTTCCTTTCCACTCAGTTGTAGTAACTAATACATCAGTAAACACACACAGTGCTCCTCTATTTCTTAATGTGGTTGATGCTTAAGTGGTGATTATTTTTTCACATGAGTACTAATACCCTTTGATAATGATTGTTTTTGACGACGGTATTCTACTCTCAGAGGAATATTGAGGATAAAGTCTGGTGCCCCCAAACAGCAGCTTTGCAGGGGAAAATGACATCTTAACCCTACTACAGCCTAGTCCCTGTTGAACACTGCATACACTGCCACAAAAAAAAAAAAGGATGATTTTTGTTTGTTTGATTGGTTGGTTTTCTTTTTCTTTTTGTTTTAAATTCAACCAGTGTCTCAACTTCAACCTACCTAAGGGGCTTGGCAGGAATCATGACCTTCACCCATACTCTTCCTCCCTTTGTAACTCACTAGACCACAGACCCCTTCCTGCAGGGACCCTATAGCCAGCCCATTGGCACAGAGACATGAGTAACCTTCTTGTGCTCCCTGGCACCACCCCTTCTGACTGCAGTCACCCCACACCTGCTTATGTCAGACTCACACTCCAGGCCCAGTAGGGTGCACATAACCTCTGACCCAGCCTAGTGGGTCTGCCTGATCCTGCCCTGCCTGCACACTTTCTAATTCCCAGACCTACACTAGGTGCCACAAACAGAGCCCAAGCCCCAACTGGTGAGCACTGTCTGTGCCCTTCCCAACTTCCTGGCACCAGCCCAGCCTTCTCTGTTCATACCAGTCACACAATCAACGTAAGAGTCTGCTTGCCCATGTCTCATCATAATGATAGTGTGAAAGGTCAAGCAGTATACTTCCCCCAAGCCACCATTCCTATAGAAATGTTCTCTAAAGAGAATCATCTAAATGAACCATGGAGTACAACATTTAAAAGGGTAACCTTAAACATCATCAAAGAAGTCAAGGACTTTTTTTTTCTTTTGGTTTTTTTGAGACAGGGTTTCTCTGTCACTTTGGGGCCTGTCCTGGAACTCACTCTGTAGACCAGACTGGCTTCAAATTCACAGAGATCCGCCTGGCTCTGCTTCCCAAGTGCTGGGATTAAAGATATGTGCCACCACTGCCTGCCAGGCTAGAAGTCAAGGACTTTTAAGAGGACACAAACAGACATCTCAGTGAATTTAAAGAGAGAATAAACTCAAAGACAATAAACACATAACTGATGCCCAAGGAAACACAAACACAAGGCTGAATGATAGGACAAAACAACATAGACCTCGAAGAGCAAATCCAATGAAGAGATAGACACACTGAAAAGAACTCAAACTGAAAGGAAGATGGAGTTGAAGAATTCAGTAACCCAACTAGAAAACTGAAATAAAAGCCTTCCAAGGAGAAAGGATGAAATAGAAGAGAGAGCAGGAGACTCCAGGACAAAGCAGAGGAAATAGGCCAAACAAGCAAAGAATATGAAAATTTTAAAAGGACACAGGAAAGGAACATGCAGGAAATGAGTGATACCATGAAAAGGCCAAATCTCCAAAACAGAAGGATGGATGAGGGAAATGAACCCCAAGGCAATGGCATAGACCAGATCTTCAACAAGATCACAGAACTTAACTTCCCCCAAACTAATGAAAGACACAGCCATACAGATAGATATAAGGAACACATAGAACACCAAATAGACAAGACCAGAAAAAATTCTCCCCATGACAGATAGTTAAAACACTAAATATACAGAACAAATAAAGAGCATTGAAATCCACAAGAGGGGGAAAAATCCTATATAAAATATAACCCATCAGAATAACAAGGATAAAATTTAAGAAAGAATGGAATTGTGAGATCTATGGAACACAGATGAAAAGACAAAATATATGAACCATGGAAATAGCAAAGAAGCAAAATAAAATTTCTTGCTAAAGGAACAGAAAACACTTTCAATAAAATTATAGCGGAAAACATCTCAAATCTTGAAAAAGAGATGCCCATGTAGGTATATGAAGCATTTATAACATCAAACAAACAAAATTAAAATTATCTCCCACATTCATTATATTATAGTTAAAACAGTAAATACATAGAACACATAAATTAAGTTAGAAGCTTCCAGAAACATTAAGCTATACACAAAGGTGGGTTCATCAAAATAAGAGATTTTTAGACAGAAAAAAAAATTAAAAAGTCAGGAGGGCTTGTGGTGATGTATTTTGTGTCCTAAAAGATAATAACTGCCCACCTAGACTAAAGTACTCAGAAAAACTATCACAATTGAAGGAGAAGGAAAAACTTTCCACAGTAAGTGCAGACTAAAGGATTTCATGACCACTGTGGTAATTAGAACGTAATTAGCCTCCATGAGCTCATAGGGAGTGGCACCACTAGGAGGCGTGGCCTTGTTGGAGTAGGTGTGGCCTTGTTGGAGGAAGTGTGTCACTGTGGGGGTGGGCTTTGAGGTTTCCTATGCTCAAGCTACACTTAGTTCAGACCACTTCCTGTTGCCTGAAGGTCAAGATGCAGGACTTTCAGCTCCTTCTCCAGCACCATGTCTGCCCGTACACTGCCATGTCCCACCATGATGACAATGGACTAAACCTTTGAAAATGTCAGCCACCCCAGTTAAATGTTTTTCCTTTGTAAGCGCTTATAAGCCATGATGTCTCTTCACGGCAACAGAACCCCTAACTGAGACAACCACTGTGCCTGGTCTAACGGAGGACACTGGTACGAATTGTTTAGGCTGAGGAGAAAGATCAGTACATCTATGAGGCTACAGAGGAGAAGAAACCATGCTAGAACAGCAGTTGAGCAAATGCGGAAAACACACCGAGCACTACAGAAGTGACCAAGGACAGAAATTAATGCTCACATCTCAGCAGAAGTGTGAGGCTTGATTTCTCATCCTTTCGATGCTTTGGTCGCCATATGCTTCATCATACAGGCGTCTATGTAGAGCATCTTTCACACGACTGCATGGTCTACTGACTACTTGTAGCATTTTCATTACGATACAGTCAAATTTTATTTATTTATTTATTTATTTATTTATTTATTTGCTTTTTCGAGACAGGGTTTCTCTGCGTAGCTTTGTGCCTTTCCTGGAGCTCACTTGGTAGCCCAGGATGGCCTCGAACTCACAGAGATCCGCCTGGCTCTGCCTCCTGAGTGCTGGGATTAAAGGCATGCGCCACCACCGCCCAGCTGATATAGTCAAATTTTAAAGACAGCAACTTATTCTGAATGCATTTCCCTTAGTCTCGCTTTTTAGCCTGTCACAAAGTCCTCTCTGTGGTCATTTAGGACACTTAAATATTTGTGAGCCTCACCACAGTGGTCTGATTCAGTGTTCCTCTATCACCAAATACATGAAAACCAAACCAACCACGATATTCCATGGAGGAGTTCGTAAAATCTAGCCCGAGAATGACAGTCAGCAATCTAGGCAAGCCATGTCCTAGACTTTTTGTTTTATATTTTTTCCCCCAGAATTCTGGCTTGATGCTAACAGAGAGACTGCATGAAATGAAAGCAGGAAGAGGTCAGTTAGTCTCTGGGAGAAGAGAACACAGACTGCTGCCCACACGACTGTGATACACCGAGTTGCCTAAATATGCCATTGTCAGCTAGGATCATATGGCTGATAAAAATCACGGGCTTCCTGAAGTATGCACACTCAGCCCTTTGGAGTCATGGCTAAACAGGCCTGCAAAGATAGTTCTTGTGTTTCCTTATGAATTTCAAATGCAATGGCACCAATTGTCAACACATATCTTTGCCTCCCAAGTGAAGTCTTTGCATTTTTCACTGTGATAAAGGGATTTAAACTTTGTGTAAGAATTACCCTTATTTTACCTGCTTTCTGTTCAGTTTATTTCATACTTAGGAGGAATTATTAACTACGTTTTTGAAAGGAAATAACTCTAGCTTTAGGATCAGAAATGGTTCTGAAAGGATAAACGATGCTCAGAGAATTAGGATGATTACTCCGTGTCCCTCAGCCAGTGAGAAGACTCAGCATCTGAGTTCTATTCCTTTCATTCCAGGAAGCACAGATGCAAGAAAATTACGTTGTTCACTCTCTCTGGACTCTCCAGCACCCCAAGGTCATAAAATATGCTCACCACACTGCATTGCCCCTTTAGAATTGTCTACTTCCTTTCTAAAACTTCATGGCCTGCTCAGAATGCAACTGGTCTAAGCTATTCCATCAATGCATCAAAACTACAACTTCTCACGTAACCACACCTTCAAAGCACAGGTACCACAAAAGCAAAATATGCAGAGCTGTTACTCCCCTCCCCCCGTCTACATAAGTTCCGCTCTTCAACACACGTCCAAATCAGAAGGAAGAAGAAATGCGTTACGTAAGATAAAATCCGGTAGGGTGCCATGGTGGAGGTGTGATAGAAGAAGGAAGAATGATCTGAGATTGGTTTGTGGAAACTTTTCCTTGAATTGCTAGCTGTGATCTGAAGAGTGAATAGGAGTCTGTCGGGGTTAGGCCTGGGTGGGGGAAGCCTCAATGTCAAAATAGCCAAGCTTACCTTTAATTTATTCCACCATAAGCCTAGGGACAAGGTGTACACAGAACTAGGCTTAGACGGGGAAAGCGTCATTGTCACGATAGCCAGTGCTGAACAGTCCAAGAAAATCAAGCAGGTAGAATGGTGGGAACGAGGAGGATTCCTTCCCACACTCTCCCAGATGTGGGATTAGACAACCCACATCACTGTATCTAATAGAAGAGAACACCCATTGAGGTTTGTCCCCTCTGCCCTGCCCCCTTTCTTTGCTTCTAAGGTTCCATGGCAGTTCATCTTCAGATTGTTGATGGAAGGATTGGTGTGGTCTCATTAGACAACGTGTGTGTATTTGTGGCAGCCTTTAGAATAAGGTGGAACAAAAATGAAGTGTTAAGAAAGAGGCACAGTGCAGCCCAGATAGCAGCTGTCCTGATGGGCAGCTGGGGCTGACAAGGGGATTCTGAACCTGGGTTTAGATAACTCAGAATAATCATATCTAGATCAGTAGCCCAGTATATTCCAGGGCTGGTATTCTACAAGGTCTTACTTGAGGGACACTATTTAAGTGATCCAAAATCAAAAGCCTTGGGCAACTAAATACAGCTTACAGTTTGGAGGCAACCCACATGGACAGACTGTCTCCAACCCTGGGTCCATGTAAATGGTTCTCAACCTGTGAATTGTGATCCCCTTTGAGAAGGCTTGAATAACCCTTATATTAATTTTATCGCCCAAGACTATCAGAAACATTAGATATTTACATTGTAATTCATAACAATAGCAACATTACTGTTATGAAGTAGCAATGAAATAATTTTATGGTTGGGGGGCAGTCACCACAACATGAAGAACTGTATTAAATGGTTGCAGCATTAGGAAGGTTGAGAACCACTGGCCCAGGGGATCGAACTCAGGTTGTCAGGACTGGCAGCAAGAGGCTTTACCGACTGAGTGATCTCACTGAACCCACGTCTATAACAACTCCTAAAAGCAAAGTAGTAGAAGTAAGAATATGGCCCTTACTGAAACACCAGCTTTTGTTAGGTAATGAAAACATATGAAACTAAACTGGGTGTGGTAGCACGCACCTGAGATCCAGCACTTGGGACATGGAGGCAAGAGGATCCAGCTTAGGGCCAGCTCGAAATGTATAGCAAAGCAGATAGTTTGAAAAGTGAGTTACTGAGCATATTTCACTGACTTTTAGAAATACATGTTTTTGACACAGTATAAAATTTGTGAAACAGTTAAACACAGAAGAACATTGGGAAATATTATGAGGCCATGTTCTCCATTCTCTTAAGCATCAAGAGTTCCATCTTGTTACCTCTTACAAATTCCTGTGGTGTTATGGCTTACTGTAATGTCATGAAAAATTATGTTTTCATCTTTAAGTTATTCATTAATTCTGCAAAAGCAGAAAAAAGGACCAACCAGTCACAACTGGAGTTGTTTACTATGGCACCGAGGCTGACTTTATTGAATTTATCAAAATACTAAAAACAATTTGAGGATTCTCTTTGCTCACAGCCTCTTAGTTATGGAATGACTTCTATGTTCCATAAGTTAGCCACAGGGCTGATTCAGATAGTTTGTGGCTCCAGGCTACGAAGACAGGATAAATGAAGAAAACCATGGGCTTTTGGTTTTTAAAACTGGTTAAGTACTACAGAGTCATACATGAGATTTATCAAGTCTCCTCCTTCTAGTTCTACAAGACAGTTGTGGTTGCATCAAATTAGAGAATTTCCACATTTCATAAAATGCCCAGCATCATTCTGGTGTGCATTTTGTTTTTGCAATCTCATCCAACACAGGCACTCATTCAGCAGCAGCAGCAGCAGCAGCAGCAGCAGCAGCAGTCTATAGAGTCCTCAGGGTAACCCTGAGAATTTGTAATAGCTATATCCATTCTTGGAAATTATTTTTTTCAGTATCATTTGCTTTAGGTTGCTATGATAAAACACTAACCAAAAGCAACTTGAGGGAAGAAAGATTTATTTCATTACTGTGGGGTCTCCAGACAGGAACTCAAGGCAGGCACTTGACGGCAGGAACCATGCTTACTGGTACGTTCCTCCTGGGAAGACTTGAAGGTTTACTAGACAGGGGCCAGGGCTGGGACCTGGGGATGTGCCAAAGAGGAAAACGTCTGTAGGGACACTAGTTGCATGCTCCTTGGCAGCACTATGACTCTTGTGGCCACCGAAAGGTTAAGACTGGAGTGAGCAGGAAGGAGAGAGAAGCTTGTGAATGCAGCCTCGTTTGGCTTGAAGAATGTTGTGGAGAAATAAATGACGCACTGAGTGTTTAGCTGGTTATAGGGATTTAATCCTAAGACATCTTAAAATGGAGTTCACTCCACCGTCACCTATGAGCTAGGCACACCTGTCTGCTACAGAGAGGCTTTCCGGAAAGCCAAGTATTTCCAGGGAGATCGCAGCACACTTTGGCTTTTCCTTTCAGCATTTCTGGACTCCAGGTCCAAGTGCCTTTTACACAGTTACTGATCAGCCTCTGAGGTAGGCTCTGTCTTTAAAATTTTTTTCTTTCCTTTTTCCTCCTCATTTTTTATATTTAACATTTGAGAAATGTTACTTTTTTGTGGCTGCCAGATTCCCTAATTTGTTCTAGTGTAGGAAAAACTTGGGAGTCAGAAATTGAGATAAAGACCTGTATAGAGAATGTTCTTACTCTTAGCCACACATTAATGTCACTTACAAGGCCCAGAATGCTTAATTTAATTGGTCTTGAATGAGAAGTTCCCTTATTGGTCCCACTGTGCTGGCTACTGTGATTCCAAACCTTAAACACCAACTGCCGTGAGTCCTCAGGAAATAACATCAATATTTTAATGAAATACATATACACTGCCAAGACAAGCATCCATGGGGTCTAGCAACATCTTCTGATAAAACTTTGTTGATTTTTGAGTAAAAACTGTGTGGTTTTTCAAATGAGATGGAAATGGAAAATTACTAGTTACACACACACACACACACACACACACACACACACACACACACACTTAAACAAGTAATTCTAAACATTAAAAAACATAAATATATAACAATAACAAAGACTAAAAAAAAAAAAAAGACCAAAACCTGGTAAAAAAATAAACAAATAAAAGGCTACTTTGGTGTGAAAAAGTCAGGAGCAATCAGATAAACCAGCATTGAAGAAAGAAAAAAAAAAAAAATCAGTTTTTAGCCTCGGACCACACAAGGACAGGCAAATGCAAACAAGGAGGAAGAAACCAGGAGAGTTGTAATTCCACCTCAGTAACTCAGAACTGCAAAGGAGGAAGCGATCGATGGTCTCTGTCTGTGGAGTCTCTTCCATTCTTTCTGCAGGAGGTATCGAAGTGTGGCTCTACCCTTCTCTTCTATCCATTAGGATTAGGCCCTTCAAGATCTGTCTGAGAGATATCACAGGAGGAAGTACTAGAGATTACTGTCAGCCAAGCCAGCCTCTGGCTATCATCCAGAAACATGTTACGTAAGTGAATCTTTAACTCCGGAAAGAGCCCATTCCGGGTCTCAGGTATGTAAACATGGCATGACGAAATTCACTAATGTTTGAAAAAGAGTTTTCAAACATCAATTAGAAAGCCGTATTCTGAACACCCACCTCAACTCTAGGGAAGAAATTAATACAGTTTGGGGTATCCCTGTTCACAAAGTTCGTGTTTTTTATTATGCATCGGTTAGGTAAAATCGAGCAGGTTTTGTGGTTATATTTTATTGCTTTATAATTCAGCAATAAAAAGACGATGGCATTCACCAGGCACTAGAAATGGAGAAATGGACAAAATAAACACAGCTCCCCGTCTCATGAAGCTTAGATCATAAAGGAGACCAGTGTTAACCACAGTGTACACATAGCCGCTGCCACCCGACACCTCGGAGATTTGTGGCTCAGATATAAGAAGTACATATCATTTTTTGTGCAGAAAACTAAGTCATGCCTCTCAACCTTTCACATGATTGTTCTTAATTTGGAGGTTCCATTCTCGAAGCTGATGAAATCAAAACCTACCTGAAAAAGAAATACGTAGTTTTGTGTTCGTATGTTTTCCGTCCCTAACAGCTTACAATTCAGCATCAACTAGCCAGGAGCTTGGGTCATTCAGGTGGAGCTTGCTTCTTTACCGATGATAAGCTAAGACAATGCAGTGTTGTTTAAGGATTTAGGTGAGAAGGAGAAGAAAGACAATCTTGGAGAGCTTGAAAAGGGAGTTTGGAGACCAACAGAGTAATTTTGAGAACACTGACATTTAAATCAGATACTTCCATGTAATAAATATTTGCTGAATATTTCACTAGGCAGCTAGATTCCGTAGATAGGATGACATTGTTTCTCTTCAGACGTTGGTACTTTGTGTGTACAACTGTAGGGTATAGGATACATTTCGGCTCCCATTTCTAATTGGCAATCCTGTGGAAAAAAATAGTATAATATGTCCAAGTGTAAAATAATCTTGGAGAGTCTCTGTGGAAGCATTGAGGCAAATGCAAATTGTGTCACCTTGTTGGCTTGAGGGCGTCTCAAGGAACAGTTCGAAAGACCCGGAGGCAGGGAAAGTGACTGAGAGTCACAAAGCTTTCTAGCGGCTGAAACTCGACTCTTGTGATAAGCGCCAACCTTCTCTCAAAGGCTGTGAATGGCGGCTGTGGGACAATGAACAAACGAATGTGGAGAGGTACACCCAACACGTCCTTCCAAGGCCCTACACCCTGGCCCCATTGTTCTGAGGATTCGGGGAGAGAAAGTTGCCAGGAATATTGGCTTGTCGGGGAAAGCTACTTTCAGACCTGAAGATGGGAGCTGAGAGAAGAACTACCAATGGATTTGGATTCTTTCTCTTTCTTTCTTTCTTTCTTTCTTTCTTTCTTTCTTTCTTTCTTTCTTTCTTTCTTTCTTTCTTTCTTTCTTTCTTCCTTCCTTCCTTTCTTTCTTTCTTTCTTTCTTCTTCTTCTTCTTCTTCTTTTAAAGAAAGCCTCTTCCATTTAAAAATTTATTATTATATTTATTACAAATATCTGACAAGCCACATATATTTTGGTGCTTTATAAAACTGAGAAAATTTTAAGCTACAATCAGAAATCCCCACTGTCCACATGACTGTAGTTGGAGAAAGAACCTCCAAGAAGGTAGTTAAGATTACATGTGGTTGGGGCTGGGAAGAAGGTTCAGTAGGTAAGTGGTTTCCACCTAAGCATGGAGATCTGAATTTGAACGCCTTGTACTTGCATCCAAGTCAAGTAAGGCAGTTTTTGCCTATAACCCCAGCGCTGGTGTCGGTTGGGGAAAGTTCAATCCCCAGAGCTTGTTCGGCAGCCAGTATAACCAGCCAACAAGCTCCTGGTTCATTGAGAGATTGTTCCTCAAAAAGGAAAGGATGGATAAACAAATGATAGATAGATAGATGACAGATGGATAGTAGATAGATAGATAGATAGATAGATAGATAGATAGATAGATAGATAGATAGATAGATAGACAGACATTGACCCTCTGGCCTCCATCAGTATATATGCACACATATGACACACAACTTCACACTTTCACATACACAAAGATTAGTTACATGAGGTCTTAAGAGAGTGTATTTATACATCCTTATGGGGAAAGACGTCAGAGATCTCATTCTCTGTCTCCCTGTCTCTCTCCACAACCATGAGTCAAGGAAAGGCTGTGAGGACACAGGAAGAAGTGGGCAGCCCGCACCACACCCCTAGACTCTGCACCTGTGAGAAAACAATCGCCATTGCTGGAGCTGTCATCTTACCATATTCCTTTTTGGCAGCGTGAGCGAACTAAGACACAGTTTGGTACCAATAAATGGGGAGCTATTCTAACAGTTATCAAAATAGCAGAAGCAGTCTTGAAAATCGGTAAGGAGGAGAAATGAGGCATGTTTCTAGGTGCATGCCAGAAACGTAGGCCTTTGAGGAGACCCTGGGCAGAAATGAGATAGCTGCTATTTGAAACTAGAAGAAAGATAATTTGCCTTGGCTCATTTTCTGTTAACAGTAATAAAGTGCCTGAAACCAAAGAATCTTTCCCAAGAAAGAGGACACCAATTGGTTGTCCAATACCAAATGGTCAGCCCTGAAAACATACATACAAGCAATACCAAACAGATTGAGCAAGTTGTGTTTAGGGGAATATATATATGTGTGTGTATACACACACACACACACACACACACATACACACACATGCATGTAACAACACTGAATGAAAAAGGAGGCCATGAATTTGAAAGAAAGCAAAGTGTATATAGGAAGATTTGGAGGTATGAACAGGAAGGGAGAAATGATGTAATTACATTATAATCTCGAAAAGAAAAGAAATAATTAAAAAAAGAAAAATCCATTTATGTTAGTCACACTTCTTGAGGAGGGAAACTCCAACAGCATGGTACCAGCATCCAGGCCTTCCAGCGACATCATAGCGAAGCAGAAGGCATTGTATGTTAAGTGAGCCTACTTAGGTTGCCCTTCCTCTTCTTACAAAGCAGTCAATGTCATAAAAGGAGACAGGAGAGTTTGCTGTATACTGAGTGTCTATTTCTCCCACCAATTCCTAAGTCGCAGTCCTAGCTCTCAAGTTGATAGTATCAGAAGGAGGGGACTCATAAGTTCTGGGAGTGGAATCCTCATAAACAGGATTAGTCAGAAAATACTTGTTATTTAAGCTGCTGTTATTTCATTATAGCAGTTTGAGAAAGCTAAGATTGTACATTAAAAAAAAATATTTTTGCTCAGGAGGCACAGGCAGGCAGAGCTCTGAGTTCGAAGCCAGCCTGGTCTACGGAGTGAGTTCCGGGACAGCCAGGGCTACATAGAGAACCCCTGTCTTGAAAAATAAAAATTTATAAAAATTTTGTGGGAGTACATATGCACGTGTGTACACTGTGATAGATGCTTGGAGGTCAGATTCTCGCCTTCCATCATGTGGGTTCCAGGAACCGAACTATGGTTGTTAGTCTTGGTGGCAAACACCTTTACCAGCTGAGCCATCTTGGTGGCCTAAAGACAGATTTTTCGATGGAATAAGTGACATTGTGGAAGTGGACCAAGATGGTTTCTTCCACTAAGGGAGAACACATCTTGAAAGCACCGTGTATGAAACAGAAGCATGGGCCTCACTAGGTGCCAATTCTACTGATGCCTTGACCTTGGACATTCAGGTTCCAAAACTGTAAGAGACTGTTGCTAGCTTGGTTTTGAGCTATCTTGTGTATGGTATTTGGTTATAGCAGCCTGTATTACTTAGAATTTCTGTTGCTGTGAAGAGACATCATGACCATGGCAACTCTTTATTATTATTATTAAATTGTTTGTTTATTTTACATACCATCCACAGTTTCCCCTTCTTCCCTCCTCTCCTCCCAACCCTCCCTCCACCTCCTTTCTATAAAAGAAGGAAAACATTTAATTGGGGCTTGCCCACAGTTTCATAAGTTTAGGCCATTATCATCATAACAGGAAGCATAGCGGCATACAGGCAGACATGGTGCTGGAGAGGGAGCTGAGTGTTCTATATCTTGATCCACAAGTAGCAGAAGGAGACTGTGCCACTGGGCATAGCTTGAGCATGTGAGACCTCAAAGCTTGCCTCCACAGTGACACACTTCCTCCAACAAGGCCATACTTCCTAATAGTGGCACTCCCTATGGGCCAAGCATTCAAGCACATGAGTCTATGGGGGCCATTCCTATTCAAACCATCACACAGCCTAAATGAAGTCAGAGCTTTTCAGAACCATCTATCTCGTCATAAATATTACATGGAAAACACTTTTAGGGGTGCTTTACAAGTTTATTTGTGTTTATTGGGGTGTAAGGATTTGTAAACATGAAAATATATGTTCTGCCATAAAAAGAATATACCCCTTAATTTTGTAAGTGCTTTGTTTTATTTTTATGTTAAGAGTTAGATACTCTATCTAAGATGATAGGCACTCTATCACCTCATTTCCAAAGAGCTGAGTGCTAGATACATATATCACCCACTTTCCACATATTATTACCTCATTACTATTGGTGAAAGATAATATTAACAAGAGTCTGCCAAGGTACTCATTACCTGGAAGCCTTCATCCTAGGTTCTGAGGATGTAAAGATAACCTGAAGTGCCTTTTTGCTTTAAAAAAATATTTTTCTCTAGCAGAATGCAAGCCATCCCGCAGACAGATAACGTCACTGTGTGTGAGGGAAGGGCCCTGGAGAAGAAAAGAAGAACCATTGTGGGTGCTGTTGTAGCCTGCCATGACTCCATTCATTGTCCTTTTGTTGCTATGATTCAGATGCAGTTTGTCTCCCGAGAACATTTCTACCGTTGAGTGAAGGATCCCAAACTTAGGGATCAGGAAGTATGCTGTGGTTTGGATGTGGTTTGAGCATTTCCCCAAGGGGTTGGTATTTAATGCGCTAAAATTTAATCCCAACGTGAGGTACCAAGAAGGTAGAAATTTGCTCTGCAGTGTTTTTAATTATCTTTAAGAGGTGGTTAGGATTAAATAAAGTCATCTGGGCAATCGTTTCCCAATGATTAAAAAACGATGGTTTTACATCAAGACAGAGATCGGAAGGTGTGAAGACACACTCACCTGCATGATGCTTGTCTATTGCCATGTGGTGCTCTGCACTGTCTTGAGTCTGTCAATAGAAAAATCATCACCAGATATGAGCCTTTGAACCTCCAGATCTACATCATTTTTTTTTCTTGCCTTGTGTGTTTTGTTATAGCTTTGGGAAAAAAAGGAGTAATATAGCCATCTCCTTGGGTAAAAGTATGTTGGGGATCCTCTGATTAAAATAGGGCGACATGTGGATCAGGAGTCCCAGCTTTGTCACATCTCTAAGTGGAGCCAATGGGTCCCTACTGATGGTTTCCTGGTTCACTGAATTTATGACCAGATGCACATGCTTAACACTTTAAAGAACTCTCATCATAACCAGTAGAGAAACAGCTGAGCAGGCACAGTGGCACATAGCTCTAACCTCAGTGTTTGGGAGGCAAAAGTAGGTGGATCAGAAGCTTAAGCAAGGCCAGCATTGGCTACCTAGAGAATTTGAGGTCAGCCTGGGTTACATGAGACTCCATGTCAAACCCCCAGAACCTCAACAGAAAGAAAGAAGGGAAGGAAGGGAGGGAGAGAGGGAGGGAGGGAGGGAAGGAAGGAAGGAAGGAAGGAAGGAAGGAAGGAAGGAAGGAAGGAAGGAAGGAAGGAAGGAAGGAAGGAACTGTTATAGTAAGAAAAGCCTAGAGAAAGCTCCTAAAACTATAATATATATATATATATATATATTATATATATATTAAAAATATATTTTTTAAATATGGGGAAAACCACAACAATTGTTATAACCATCACCAAGTTTGGACAGGTCATGATGCCATTTCTAATTGAATCCGTCAGGCATGAAATGCCATCAGCAGGCTCAACAACTGTCCATCAACCTCTCAACTCTATCCTCTGGCTAACAAGATGCTGGAAATCCTGTCTCTAGAAGGAGTGAATTTCAAGCTGGAAACAACTGGATAATGTGGGAGCATTAGGGGGATAAACTGCAGTAGATTCCCTTGGAGCCTGGCCAAGCCCCCCTTTTCCATTCAGACCGGCCCCCTCATCCTGCAGCTGCCGTGAATTTGTCTGCTAATGGCTCACAACTGCTCCCTCATCTGCAAACTTGACCCGGACCAAATAGGGACTGCCTTTCCTGAGAGACACTGTGACTGTCCATCCGGACAAATCGAAGCAGTCTGAAGTCAGCAACTCATGGGCGTGGGGCAGGAAAAGCAGACACTGTCTGTGACCCAGTTCATGCTTCAGAGCCCGGAGGGAGGGATCCAGCTGCAGAGGACTCCAGCTGAGGCTGGATTCTTAGGCAACTCTGTCCTGTTCTATCCTCCTCTCTCCTGGCAGCACTTTCTAGTAAGGCATACACACCCAAATGGGAGCCAAGACTGAACATACTTAGCCACTTCTGATGGCCACAAGATTTGTGTAGAACACAGCTCTTAGAAGACTTGGGCTATCACAAGTAGAGGAAATATCAGGTATGTGTTAATGTCTTGCTTTTAGTATCTTTGAGCTTGGGGCTCTTTTATTGAGGAAGAGTTTTTTCAAAGGTGACAAAGTCCCGATGGACAATCTTCATGGTTATCTGGCATTTGCCTTTCAGGTCACTGAAGTAATATCTAAATTTTGAGTTGTCTCCCAGTGTGAAATAGTTGGTTTGGGTATGAAATACAAATAATTTACTTACTTAACCGTCATTCTCTGAAGACATTCTCTTGGAGCTAGTGGTTTACAGGTCCAGGTCACTCTGACACATCTTGAGACAAGGAACTTATCAAGGGGAAAGTTTCATTTTGGATTATGTTCTCAGAGGCTCATTTATGGTAGGGAAGATACATGCCTTCTAGTTCTCCATAGCAGGGACAATACATTATGGTGGAAATGGTGTAACAAACCGCCTGAGGCAGCAAGAGGAAGGGGCTGAAACTCTACAGTCCCCTGCAAGCCCATGACTCTAACCCAACATGACCCTCCCACTAGGGAACCCAGCCTCTGATGGGCTCCTGCTGTGGGATGTCCTGTATGCTGTAAAAATAAGTTGCTATGATTGATCGATAAATAAACACTGATTGGCCAGTAGCCAGCCAGGAAGTATAGGCGGGACTAGCAGAGAGGAGAATTGGGGGAACAGGAAGGCGGAGTGGGAAAGATGCCAGCCTGCCGTCCAGGTAGCAACATGTAAAGGCAACAAGTAAAGCCACGGGACACGTGGCGACATACAGATCAACAGAAATGGGCTGAGTTAAGTGTAAGAGCTAGTCAATGGTAGGCCTGAGCTAATGGCCGAGCAGTTTAATTAGTATAAGTTTTTGAGTGATTATTTTATAGTGGTTGTGGGGCCCGTGGTGCTGGGCAGGACTGGAGAAAACTCCAGCTACTGGCTCCTGTCCCACCAACTACCAATAGCACCAAGCTGGGAACATACCTTTGACACATGGGTCTTTGGAGGTGGGGGCGGGTATTATATATAGAAACTGCTTAGAACCACATATCATGTCGCCAGTCAGGGACAGGAGAGAACTGGGCTGTTCCTGTCTTTTCAGAGCTTAGGTTGTCCATGAACCTCCCTCAGTTTGCCTGCAAAGGAAAGAGCAGGGTATGCTGATTATGGGGGGGGGGAATGGTGGCTTTTGGAGGGGAGGTGATCTGAGTGATTTCCCAAGTAAATGCAGCAAGGGAATGTATTGTCTATAGAGAATTTAAAACGGGGGTGATATAAATAAGTAAATAAGCCACCAACCTGAAAATCATCACGCTGGAGATAATTTTGGTGATCATGTTCTTTTTTTTTCTCATCACTGTGACGAAATTCATGAAAAAAGCAAGTAAGGATGACAGGATTCATCTTACCCATTTTTTCCCATAGGTTTCAGTCCATCTTTGTGGGAAGGAATGGCAGAGTGGCTTCTTCTATGGCAGTGCTGGGAGCCTATGGCCCTAGCTCTTTCATTTGGCAGTGGACCAGGAAACAGAGGGGGCAAGAAATATGAGCAGGTATAACCTTCAAAGGCTTACCCCTAAAAACTTTTTCCCACCAGCCAGATCCCAAAGGTTCCAGATCCTCAGAACAGCACCATAAACTTGGGGACAAACTGTAATAAAACACTACTGAAGGGAACCTCAATCTTATGGCTGCGGTGTCTTGGACAGCCACGGTTGGCTCTTCTTCAAAGTTGGAGGTCACAACAGCTTCTGCTATCACTTTAGGGGTGGCTGGAAGTGGGGGCGTTAGAGTAACTTAGTTCAACGTAACCTGAAGAGTCTCTACCCCCTCATGACCCCACGAAACTTTTGGAAAGTTATTTATGATTCTTTTGTGTTTCTGTTTGTTTGTTTGGTTTGTGTGAGGTATGGTTGCAGGGATCAGACTAGTGACTAAGAATTTCCATCATTTTAATTATATGCATTTTATGTAGTGATAAGGTACTCTGGGAAAAGAGTGAATGGAAAGATGGTAAAAATCCACCCTTTCTGCAAGTTGGAAATGAGCTTGCATGGGCTCAACTGTGTTGATCTCTTAACCTGTGCTGGCAAGAGATTTAAAGCCATCGACCAACTGTTCATTCCTGGGGATTTGGAGGTAGTACGTTGCTTATAGTTTTGTCAGTAAAAAGAGATAATTAAGGTTCTCAGCAACTACAGACTTCTTCCTACTCAGTGAGTTTACGAAACAAGGCGATGAGTTTTTAAACCTTTACAACCAACCTGAGAAGTTAATCTGGCATCTGCATTATTTCTCAGCACTAGTTAGAGTAACCAAACATGTTACTTTCTCAACTTTAGATTTCTTGAGACCATAATGTGATACAATACTGTACCTTCTTTAAATGTGAGACATTTAAAAAACATGCAGTCCATACTATGGGCTGAATAAAAGTTCCACACATGAAATGTTTCTTCAGGTACCTAGGAGTAAAAGCAAAGGTATGGAAAGTTGTTTGGCAGAACTCAGCATACATTGGTACCATCTGATCTGTAGCCACAAGCCACTTGTGAATGTTTAAATCAATAAAAATTCAGTCAAATTAAAAATTCAGTGGGTTTTGTTTTGTTTTGTTTTGTTGTTTGTTTTTCCTATGCAGCTCCGTTTGACTTCAAGCTTGTGATCTTCCTTCATCTATCTCTCAAGAGCTGAAGTGCCAAGTGTGTACTACCATGCCTGGCTAACTGATTTGATTATAAAACAACTCATGACTCGGGTAGAAACTGCAGAAGTAGAATGGAGAGTCTTCATGTGTTATTTACCCAGTAATTTTATTCCTGATAATTTTATTATATATAACCACAGACTAATGATAGAAGCCAGGAAATAAATGTTGGTGTAATGTTAATATCTGAACCCTGGGATTTTTCTATACCAGTGTTAACATGTAGTTATTTGCCCAGTGTTGTTAGAATTTAGATCCGCAATGTCCCCGAAAGGCTGTCTGTCAAGGACTTTGTCACTAGCCTGATAGCGCTACTGAGAGATGGTGGAAACTTTGGAGGTGGGGCCTTGTCGAACAGAGGCTGCAGGCTTCCGACCTACCTTGAGAGGACAGCCAGGCTTCATCCCGTGTCCTCACCAGGATGCTCAGCCTCATCACAGGCCTGTGTTCTCCACAACACACTTAAAGTTGAGCTTCCAGTAGACAACTGGCAGCCAGATAATACTTTTGGATGGATTTTGCTTATGCATATAACTTAATGAATGTATTTAGAATATTTAAAGGCCACAGGTAACATGTTAGAATGCTGGGTTTTTTATTTGTTCCCGCTAAATGTTTGTTATTTCTCTGTACTGTTTCTCATGCCTTCCAATTCAATTTCATCCTAATTGCCCTACAGTGATTTTACTTCTCTCTCCATATAGATTCACCTATGCGTGCTTAACTTCTCACAGTCCATTACCATCTCTAGTTGATCATCCCAAGTGGAAGGCAGAAAACCCATCACCGTTTAAATCTTTTTACTCACCTCTGTTTAGGATGCTTGTCTTACATGTGACTCCACACACACTGCTACCGCATCAGACAAACAAATCCTCATCTAAGAATATTTACATTTCAACCATATTCCTAAGGAATATTTGTGTTAGATATAGTTTTTTAGTTGATTTTATATATATGATGCACATATAAATATATGTATATTATATATGTACATATAAATATATGTATATATAATACATTAGTTAACTTAATTAAAATATATGTGCATATAAATAATCTTCGTACACACATATTACACACACACACACACACACACACACACACACACACACAAAGCATTTTGAAGTAGTTCCTTTGTTTCTAGAAAGACATCTACCATCATTCAAATCATTCATCCTCTATAATTAAAGTGTTACTTTCCCCTGGTTGCTTTAAAAACTTTTCTTTTTCTTTAATCTTCAGAAATATGATTAAGACTTGTCTAGGCATGGATTTAATTTTGTGTAGAAGGGGAGTCTGTTGATTGATTGAGTCTACTAGCTTGCTTCTTTCACTAAATTTCACCTAATTTCTCTTTTCAAAAACGCTTATAGACGCTCACTGTAGAATAGCCCACCTATACCTCACTACTTTTCATCTTTTTCTGGGAGTTTATATCCTGTGATATAAATATTAGACCATTTTTGTTATTGTTCACATGGCCCTGATGTTCTACTTGTCTTTATAAATCCGTTTTATCACCATTGCTCAGATTGGACAATTTCAATGGACACACCGCAAATCTCGGTTTTATATATTCCCTATAGATTTGTATTGTAGCCACCATATTTTTCAGTTCTGAAATATTATTTTATTCTTTGTATCTCCCATTTCTTTGCTGAGACCTTCTATTCAATTCCCTTTATTTTAACAGAATTTGAAATGATCTGCTGAGGCATTTTTTAAGGTGTTGCCTTGATATTCTTTCACCCAACTTTAACTTTCTTACCATCTTGGTACTGGCATACATGTTTCTTTCTTATTTGGGTTAATTTTTTTTTTATTCTTGCTATAGTGAATCATTTCGAATTGGTTCCTATTTTGAATACCACATTAGAAGAAACATTTTTAAATATTAAATCTTCGCAATTAGTTAAGCCTTTGCCTGTTTTTTTGGCTTCTTGTAGAAATCAATTTAGCTTTCCAAGTCTTTGCAGGGTGATTTGTCCCACTTCACCCGTGTGCGTCTGAGATCTGTAGTTGTAGTATCACGGAGACTGTCAAATGGAGTACGGGTTTATTCTGACTCGTGGTTCAGGGGATGCAGCTCAGGATGGCAGTGGTAGGCATGGCGGCTGGATCTTTGCCTGTGACATCTGGATCTTGAGGTTTTGTTTGTTCACATATCAGTAGATCAAGGAAGAGAGAGAGAGAGAGCTTGGGCCTGATCCAGCGCAGGATCTAATCCTCAAGGCCTGCTCCCCAGTGACTCACTCCTTCTAGCAGGCCCCAACTTCTGAAAGGTTTCACAGCTCCTCACAACAGCATCAGGGGCAAAATATTCAAACACATGGATGTGTAAGGGACATTCTGCCCAAACGAGAGCATATGTGCCACCAAAATGTTAAAGAGCAAAAGTCACTTTAAAACAATGTGATAAAATGCTAGTCTAAGGGTGAGTATGGTGGTCCATGCCTATAACTCCAGAACTCTTGAGGCAAGAAGATTTAAAAAAAAAAATGATAAGCAACATAAAAAATACCTTGTTGCCAGTTTTGGATTTATGAAAATTAACAACAAAGTATCAAGCCCATTGTTGTGTTACTTGGCCTTTACTGACCCTGCTCAGGCCATAAGCAAGATGGGGTCAGGAAGAAGAGTAACTGTGGAACTCTGCCTTTAGTCATCTTAGTGTTCATAAGAAAAGAGAGGAACCTCGGGTGCAGTCCTGAAAGCAGGCGGAAATGTGGGTTCCAGTGCATATCCAGCGCAGGCTGCTTGAGGGGCAACTTCAGGCAGGACCCTGACACCGAGTTCTGAGACACAGAGAGCTGTGACCCAGAGGGCAGCACGCACCCGCACTTGTGACGTTAATGTAGAGGTCCTAGGAGGCCAAGGCAGAGCTGGTACCGATCAAAATCTCTCGCTGGAAACTTATGAGAAGCTGATACTGGAAGACAGACATGACCAGGACAAAGCTGACCATGTCACAGCTGTCCTGACAGTGTCTCCTCACAGACATCCCCAGAGAGCGGGTCTTTCCTAGGGTATGACTCAAATGAGTAGTTCCTCTTCTTATTTTTTTTTAAAAAAAACTTTTCTTTTCCCTTTTTGTTTTATTTTTTACAATTTCCTACATGATACTCTAGTCAGATAATTTCTGTCCCTTCCTCTTTCCCTCCACATCCTCCCCTGCCCCCCATTCCCTATCAATTCACGACATCTTTTTCTTTATTATTGTTATATATATATATATATATATATATATATATATATATATATATATATATATATATAGCCTCCTGAGTCCATTAGTGTTGCTCATACCTTAATTCTTATGCCAAATTTTTCTAAAATTCTCAGATTTTACACTGATGTCGTCAGGCCCTTTTTGTGGTTGATAAGAGGGTGCCCATGGGTTATATTGGATACATACATATTTTTGTAAACACCATCTTATCTGAAACAGAATATAGAGAGTTTAAAGGGCTCATTTTCAGGCAGAACATGGTTTAGGAAAGGAACATAGCCATGTCTAAGTGGAAGAAACACAGCAGGCAATGATGACAACCAATGGCACTCTGTGGGTGTCCTTGCTCACTGGACACAGTAAGGAACCCAATGATACTTTCTAGCTTTGTAAAATGGCGCCAGCGTGTGGTTTCAGGTCGTTGGCTGGGAGTCATGTGAAACTGCGTTGAGATTCTGGTTCTGTCCTTTACTGGTTCCATTACCTGGGGAAAAAAACGACAAAAGAGCTCAGCTTCAACAGTGAGAGCCATCTTAATGCCTATCTTTCAAAGTCACTACTAGGATTAAATGAGACATTCTGTGCAAGGAGCTTAGCGTCATGCCTGGCACACGATGAATGTCACCTTTCTTTCCTCGCTGTCCCTTGTAATGTCATCTCTTCTACTGGGCTTTTTCCAACCCTTCTCCTGTCCTTCATCCATGATGCTAGCCACATGCCCTCTCCACCTCTTCTCAGCTCCCTCGTTTCTTCAATCACACTCCCCCATTGCCGCAATCATCCCTTGTTAAAACAAATAAAAATATAGCTGAATGTTTTCAAATGAATTTTAAATAATGCAATTGGGAAAAGTGAAATAACAGATTCCTGTAGTTTCCACATTTATCCACTGGATTCATCAGTTAACAGTTGATCCCAATTTATTTTATTGACTCTGTGCTCATGTTTATTTTACAATGTTTATCTGTATTCCCAATTATTCTAACCCACAGAAAGCGAACGAGGCCCTTTATAAAATCAAGCACGAAGTTTCAATTTTCACATGAGTCATACTTGTGACTCGTCTGTTCTTTTGTCTTAGCCTTGGCACATGCTACGAATCAAAAGAGGATGGGCGGGGCTCTGTGCATGTAAACAGCTGGCACTGTGCTTAGCTGACAGCACAGAGGAATCTGAAGCTCCTTTCAGTATCTGTGGAAGAGTCGTGTTACACCCACGAGAAGGATTTGCTGCTTTATAAAAATGATAAACCACCCTTCATACTGGCCCTTTGAACCTGCTGAGTGCCTTTCAGCAGTGGATTCCAAGGCTTCACTGACAGTCAGCCCCAGGACCTTTGGGATGGAGTTAGTATTTTCACTTCGTAGTTAGGGGAATAGATGCAAGGTGAGACTTACTCAAGAACATCAACTAAGTCCCAACTAAGCAGCTACCCCAGGAACGCAGACCAAATCCACCCTGTAGGCTACTCCTGCCCTACACATTTGTTTTGTAGAAGGAAAGCATCGGCTTCAACTGTAAACGCAGGTGAGCGCCAGGATACCTCCCTTCCCACCTGTGAGGACATGTTTTTGAAGTCTTACTTGCTTTTGCACTGGCAGGATCTTGAGGCGATTAGCTCTGAGTGTTTAAAGTGCCTCATGTAAGGAGCTGAGAGAGACGGTAAGATCAAGGCTCTTATCAGTGCTTAGACTCTACTCTGTGCCCAGTCTAGTTGGGTGGTGACCCACAGGAAACGGTTCAGTGCTACAAGAAGCGAATAGTAAGTTCATCAGTTGACCTGGTTTCAGGGTGCAGACCTGTCTCAAGTGTGAAAACTGATAGAATGCAGATCAGGTCTGAATTTGGGATCTACATAAGAGAACCTCATCCATTCTGGACACAGGGCAGTAGAAAGTACAGAAGAATGCATTCTCAGAAAAAAAAAAAAAAAAAAAAAAAACAGGCTCGCCCACTGGAGAAAGGGCCATAGAAAGTCAGAACTGAAGGCTAACAAGTGAAATTACAAAAGAGCTTCAGAAGATGGAAAGAAAATTCAACACACTAATGCTCTAAAGAGCAAAACAAAACAAGGCATCATCAGTTTCTACACAGGAATCTGCATCAATTTGATTATCTGGTACAGGGAACAAAAACTACGGCATCTCTATCCATCTTTAGTAGAAAAGTCTGCATTTAAACTACCAGTGATGTTAGAGTCACAACTTTTATTCGCACAGGTCACTGCATCAATAAAGGCTTTTCTCACACCCCATCCTATCTCTAGATCTGCTTTTGACACAAGTACAGAACTGCCACTCACATGCCACCATCAGCGGCTGGGCTGGCTGTTCATCCCTACCTATTCTTTCCTTTAAGTCTGGCCAATGTGGGAACAGGAAGTTGTATTTACTCTGTGGTGTGAACAGAACAATGATGGATACTGAGGATGTCCTCTACTCTCAGTGTTGATCACAGCAAGAAAACATTCCCACAGGAATATTTATAAAACTAACGCTTTCAGTTTTGACCATCCAAGTGGATTTTCCTGTGTGTTCTTTAAAGAACTGAAGAAGAATTAGTGTGCTGGTTAAAGGATAAACCCCACAGAGTCAGGCAAGTCCAGAAGGCTCTTGTTCAGAGAAGTCCCATGTCTGGGAGCAGAGAGAACATTCTTGGATAATGTCCTTACAAAGGGGAACATATCTGCTGAAAATATTATGATTCTATACAGTGCCCAGTTGTACCATAGAACACTCCTTGAGTTACTGTACATGCTTCATATTTGGGCTTGAAGATTCCATTTTATCAGAAAATGGAAATCAGCACTGTGTTACAAAGGGCTTCTGTAGTACTTGGCTGCTCTGTTCAGCATGACCTGGCCGTGGGAGAGACCGACAATGCAGAACCACAGTTTTAATACTTGTTTGTGCCTCAGTATAGGAACAGACAAGATATCATTTTGCTACTGCATTTGTTTTATGTAATTAATTGGCAACATGGACTAGGAAATAAGTCATTGAGTGCAACTAGTATTTTGTTTAGAAAATTATTAGAAATGGCCTCCATAGTTGTTTTGTTTTTATTTTAACTTTTTTTTTTTTGTATTCTCATACATCTTTGAAAAAAATCCAAACTTGGCCAAATAGTAGAGTTTTTGAACAACTTCCCATGCAATATCAGCATTTTCTTCAATTAAGGTGATCCCTCCAAGAAACAATTAAGGACATTTTACTGAAAAAAGAAAAAAAAACCTGCATCACCAATAATATGTAAGAATTGATTCCTTTTCCTTATAAAGACGGAAAGAGGAGCATTCACAACTTACAGTGAGCATCTGGAACTCTGTGTAAGACAGCCTATCATTTATTTTTGCACAGCCACACAATGGCATTAGGAAGAGAACATGTGATGAATAGCTAGATCTGTGGACTTGATGATATTTAACTGAGAAAAACACTCATGCATCATTTTTACAGTCGAATCTGAGCCAATTAAGCAGTCCAATTTTATTTGTTTGTTTGTTTACTGAAACAATGTCTGGCTGTGTTGCCTAGGCTGGGTCTCGAATACTTTTGACTCCCAAGAGCTGGGATTACAGGCAAGTAACACCATGCCTGTTTCCAAAATCTTAAATAAATATTTGTGGTGGTCTGAATGCAAATGGCTCCCATAGGCTCCTAGGCAGTGGCATTATTTGAAAGGGTAAAGACATGTGGCCTTGTTGGAGAAGGTGTGGCCTTGCTGGAGTAGGTGTGACCTTGTTGGAGAAGGTGTGGCCTTGTTGGAGTAGGTGTGGCCTTCTTGAAGGAAGTGTGTCATCAGGGGGTGGGCCTGAGGCTTCAGAAGCTCAAGCCAGGCCTGGTGTCACTCTCACTTCCTGTTGCCTGCAGATCCAGATGTAGAACTCTCAGCTCCTTCTCCAGCACCATGTCTGCCTATGTGCCTGCATGATTCTTACCACTAAAGCACTAAACTTTAGAACCTGTAAGGCAAGCCCTAATTAAATGGTTTCCTTTGTAAGAGTTGTGGTGGCCATAGTGTCTCTATACAGCAATAGTAATTCTGTTTAAGACAACATTTAAGCACTGATACTTTATCAGTGTTTAATCAATATCGAATTTAAGAGAAGTAAAAAAAAATTCCAGATACAACTGGAGACTCTATTTTGCTGTGTTTATAAAAAAAGAAAAGGAAAGAAGGAAGGAAGGTAGATGGAAAGAAGAGAGAGAGAGAGAGAGAGAGAGAGAGAAGAAAGAAAATCTGAGTATAATTTAAGAAAGACATCAGCCACAGCTAAAGAGTTAAAATTGTAAACATTGCATGCAGTGAATGCTCAGCATGTCTGTTCTTCCAAAGTAATAATTGAAGTATATGCCTGGAATAAAATCCAAATCAAGCATTTAAGGCTCCCTGAAGCCCTTGGAAGAGTTCTTTCATTTCTGGCATGGTGCCTGGTACAGCCTAGTGTACCATGTGTTGAATGGATGATGATGGATTCTAATATGAAGTATCACCGCAATGATCCAGCAAAGGTGTTCTGAGACTCCTTCAGCCTCAGGAGAAAATAACAAATTAAGCTGTGCTGTCTGCCCTTGGGACTTAGCCACCTCAAAGCTAGCTTACTTTTTGTAACTGGAACTATGGCTCAGCCATTAAGAACACCGGTTGCTCTTTCAGAAGACCTGAGTTCAGTTCCCAACACCAGTATCAGGAGACTCACAATCTTTGTAATCCTTGTAACTCTAGAATCTGAGAAACTGACCCCCTTTTTCCCTCCTCATAGGCATCTTTATGCATGTGACAGACATCCACTCATACATATGAATAAAAATAGATCCTAAAAAGCTTACTATTCATGATTGCTCTACAAAAGAGATTTTTCACACAGGTAACTGGGGGTCTGCAAGGGAAACAATCATGTCCACAGACTCAAATATCAGTCATTAGGTCGATCTATTAATGTTATAAAATTACATTTCAAAACCTGGGCCATAGGTCACAGAGACAATTTTTTTCCTTCCTCTATCTTTGTGTTTGTGTGTGTGTTCTTCATTTTTTCCTTCCATTCCCCACCTTCCCCACAAACTTCAAGCATCATACACAGTTGAAAACATGATTGGATTTTGGAGTTAGAAAAATTCAACATGGCTAGCAGCTGTACCTACTTACATGTATAAGGAATGAAGTAGCGCTTACTATATATATACTACACATCGACTACATAGTACATAATATAAATATGTGATATATCTAAACTGTGCATGTATATTGTGTTTTGAAGACTTAGAATGAAGTCTTTTTCTTGTTGTATCAGAGTATTTTGTAGTGAGGGCTTTCTTTGTGAGAAACAACCACTGTTCTTCCCTCAGTAACTTTTTGTCTAAACAAAGTTGCTTTGAATATGTTTGTTCTCATACAGGTAGAAAATGGAGAGTGTACTGCCAAATAAAACACAGGGTATTAAAGGGACCCTACTGGTAATTTTGCTAAATTCCTGAAAAATCATCTTCATTGTGTAAATAAGATGGGAAACAATGTCAAAAGTTGGGTTTCTCAGCACACAATGAAGGCTTTGTAGAGTGGATGTTTTTCCGTGACTTTCCCCCTCTCCCCGAAAGAGTGGTAACAAAAGCAGAGCTTTCCCACTTTGTCCCTGAGACAGGGGTCTTATGTCCATTGAGGGCAACTTTGCACCTTATCTAAGCCTCTCACCACAGGCCACTTAGTCGGGAAAGCCCTGCTTCGCTGGTCCCTGGACAGGAAAGAGGGGCCACAGCAGGAACATGGAGCTGGTCTCTGCTTCAGTGCATCTGACAGCTTTGCATAAAGGAAGATGTTTACCTCTGTTTATAGCCGACCCCTCCTCCCTTTATAATTCCCATGGCTGATGTTACTTTTTATAGCGTGTCTGACTGTCTGGGAAAGAGCCACGTTGCCCCAGTCCTTAGAAAGCAGAGAGAAGAGAGAAAAACTCTCAATAATGCTGCCTGCAAACGAGTTTCTGCCTTTCTGGGTCTGCAAAGCGAATTATCTGGGTAGTGTATGTGTGCTCTCTCAAGCACACTTACACAGCAGATTCACTTGGGGGCATTTTAGCATGGATAATGTCAGTGGGAGAACTTGAGCTGTGTTTCACCTAGATCTTTTTGGGTTTGTTGGCTATACTGTCAAGATAACATTTATTATTAATAATAATCTCTAGTTGGCTTAAAAATAAATTGTCACCACTTTGTGTCACAATAATTGGGGAAAAAAACTTCTGTTGTTATGTTTTAAAAGCCTGGTCTACATAGAGTAAGTTCCAGGACAGCCAAGGCTATACAGAGAAATCTGTCTCAAAAAAAACAACAAAAAAAAAAAATCGTATGAAAAAAATCTATTTTCAATAAAAAAATAATAATAATGCTTGTAGGAAACACCAAAAATGCTTGTGATCTACTTTACCACTGGCACTAAGAAAAAGAAAAGAAACTGCAAAGAGTTTAATTCTGAAGAGGATGCAGGGTATCTTTTAGGAAGATTTTCTTAATCAGCAGGATTAATCCTGACTTTCAACTCCAGATAAGAATAGGATATCCCATAAGAAGGATTTACAGCATGTGACAGAATTTTGTTTTCCAACTAGGAAAGGCTCCCTGGGTCTTAGTTACAAACCTTACATTTATTAGTGATTATGTCTAGTTCCTGTACAGAATGAAATATCAAAACAAAAACTTGAAAAAGTCTAGAGAAGTCAAGTAGTGAAAAAAGTTTAGTAGACGAAAAAGAAGTGGCTGGTTTCACTAAGGCCTCATACAGCCTGGCAGATTGGATAAAGTATGTGTGAGAGCTTAAAGTTAACCCCTGACAAATGCTCACACACACACACACACACACACACACACACACACATACACACACACACACACACGCACGCACGCACGCATGCACGCACGCACGCACGTGCACAGCTCACAAAGAATATTAGACAAACTGCCCAGAGATATGTAGCTTTAATCCCATCGAGGGGCAAGAGTGACATTGTTAAGCAATTAACTAGAGTTTAAGTGGTTGAGGCTGTGCCTAGAAGACCTTCTGGATGGTACTTATTGTATGTAATTCTCCACAGCCCTTTCTAATTGTTTAAGAAGTGTGAGACTGAAGTCATACGGCCATCTGCATCTCACACAGTCAACTTCAAACAGACACAAGACAAAAATCTCTTGGAAAAATAAAAGACAAAAGCCAGATCCACCTTTCGGGATGATGGAACATATTCCGCTCCCAGAAACTTTGACAACTCAAAATCCCAAATAGCAAAGCTGCCACATCAGCCACCCACTGCGCTGTCACGAGTACGTAACACTGAACTCGGCCTGTAGACTGCACGGCCAAGTGCCTGGGTTGGCAGATTTTAGTCTTGATAAAAGTAAATACTGTCACTAATATAACCGTACCAAACTTTATGCAGGAATATAAATTGGCTATACCTTATGAAATACTTCAATTAGTAAGTTATGACAGAAACAATTTTCACCAAACCAAAAAACTTAACCAAATCTGTGCTGCCACCCACCAAAATATGGAATGAGTCATTTCGGTGGAGTTCAACAAATAAAAATAAAAATCAATTGCATTGTGTCTAGCGAGTTTAATCAGCTAGTTAGTTGATTTTTTCATACTTTTTTCTTTTTCAATTTTTATATGTGTATGCATGTGTACATGTGGTAGGCATGTGTGTATGCATGTTTGCATGTGTGGGGCACACATGCTTGTGGATACATGGACATGTGGGAGTGAGTGCCTGTGGAGGCCCAAAGTTCATTTTGGGAATTGTCTTCTCATATGCTACCTCTTTATGCAATGAGGCAAGGCCTCTTAATCAAATCCAGAACTCCCTGATGTTGCTAGTCTCCCTAGCCATCTTATTCTAGGGATATCTTGTCTCCATCTTCATGTGTGGGTTTTGGGGATCTGAACTCTAGTCCTCATGGTTGCATAGCAAGCTCCTAACCACTGAACCGTACCCTGCTTTTTTTCCCCCATGGTTCATTGTGTTTTGGCACTATATAAGAATTATCTTGAGCCCATAAGTCATCACAATAGCAAAACTCAAGCAAAAAGGTCCTCCAACAGTGCCTATTGGCCCTAATATACAGTTTAATGCTCAGCTGAATGCATCTGAATGAGAGCCAAATGCAATCACTTATTAGCAAATGGTTAGCAGTGATGTGTTGGGTAAGAGAGATAGAGCCCATGCTTCACGTATAACAAAGGTCTTTCTCAGTGTTCTAACACCTTTAATAAATTGCATGATTTTCTTCTAGAGCCGTATCCTTAAGAAATCATCAATCATCAAAATCAGAACCTATGGAGAAAGTCTGGTAAACGTTGCTTGCTTCTATGTTTAGAAGGGGCTATCGAGCAACATCAAGAATTGGCCACCAAGACCCAAAACTCCAAATGGAGCACATTGTCACTGGAAGGAAGACTGTTTTCAGGTTAAGCAGACAGAAGTGGCTGCCCTGGCCAGACCTTCATCCTTTCATGAGACCAACTTACAATGGACCAAATCCCTCTGTCTTAAAGTCGTTTCAGAGTCAGTCAGTTGCAGCACAAATATTACTGACTTAGCAGACCGGTCTTCATAAACCCTCCTATACAATGTAATCCACAAGTGCCACTTCCTGCTATTTTCTTACCCTGCTCCAACTTCCTGTTTGTTGGTTGCCTCTTTAACTAACATGTCAGGTACCTGGGGTAATACTACAGTTCTGTTCAATGCACTAACCCACTCGCACCTGGAATAAGGCTTGGAAAATTGTGTTCCCCTTCAAATAGATGTTTGCTTCATGAGTTCATAAACACTTACAAAAAGGTGCCTTGCCTAGCGTGTCAGAGGGCTGTCATGCTGTTATTAAATTTTACAATGTATTGCCCTTCAACCTTGTATGTGTGACTCAGAGGCAGGGCATTAAACCCCAACATCCGGAGGATTGTCCCCAGGCTATGGGAGAATCAAGGCTGATGGGTGCGTTATGTATTCTTCTTGCTGGTATGACATAATAGCTGAGAAAAATGACGTAACAGACAAAGGACTTATCTTCACTCATAGACTCAGAGGCCCCAATGTCCACAGAAGGCAGCGACAGAGATCCGGGTTCTGCTGCAACAGACGGGAAGCACAGAGCTCGAACTGGAACCAGAGCTGAGCGTACTTTTTTTTTTCTTTTCTTTTCTTTTTTTTTTTTTTATTAAGAAATGTTCTACTCACCCTACATACCACCCACCTCCTCCCTCCTCCCACCCCCAACTCTCCCTCCCAAGCCAACCCCCCATCCCACATCCTCCAAATCAAGGTCTCCCATGGGGAGTCAGCAGAGCCCGGCACACCGAGCCCAGGCAGGTCCAAGCCCCTCCCTTGCCAAGGTGCCAAGGTGCCACACCACAGGCACCAGGCTACCAAAAGCCTACCCATGCACCAAGGACGGATCCCAATGCCCCCGCCCCGGTGTCCCCCAAACAGTTCGAGCTAAACAACTGTATCCAGAGGGCCTAGTCCAGTCCCATGGGGGCTCCAAGCCCAGGCCCCATCGACCAACCTCTGCGAGCAAGATCCCACATTGCAGGGGTTCTACAGTTTCCTAAACCCGCAGCACCAGCTGGGGACCAGTGTTCAAATACACGAGCCTTTGGGGACCAATTCCCATTCAAACCCCAAGTCACCAACTGGTAAAGGAATAACTGTAGCTTAAACAAAGGTTCTTAAGCCCGAATTTACATTCAAGGGCTGTTAGGGAACGGCTCCCACGGCTTTTCCGGTGTGCAGGCGCTAGTCCTGCCGCCATTCTGAAGTAAATCGGTTTGGTTTTCTCTAGGTGGGGTCACCTCTGCCACTGTGCTTTCTTTATATTTTGTTTGTCCCCAGATGTTCTTCCTACCCCTTCCTTGCTTCCCAGCATCCTTTGGCATTGTGGCTCATGGAAGTTCCACCCGGTACGCCGTCAAGGCCTTCTACAAGAGGCATGCATTGCCCATAATCACCACCATCACGGGGCTGGAACGGACCTCTTGACTCTGTGCAGTATCTCCTCCCGTCCTGTGGCAACATCTCCATCTCTCTCTCTCTCTCTCTCTCTCTCTCTCTCTCTCTCTCTCTCTCTCTCTCTCTCTCTCTCTCTCTCTCTCTCCCTCCCTCCCTCCCTCCCTCCCTCCCTCCCTCCCTCCCTCCCTCCCTCCCTCCCTCCCTCCCTCCCTCCCTCCCTCCCTCGTCTCTTTGAAAGTTTGGATTGTTTGCGCAGGAACCGTCGGTTTTCCTTTAGACTAAGCGGAGGTATCCCTCAGTTTTCGTTTATCTCACGTCCACCTAGTTCACGAGCCCAAAGTTCACCAATGACTCCCGGCTGCAGGGTGCACACCTGGAAGAGAGGGCTGGGGGTAGCAAATATCAGATTCTAGAAAGGGAAAATGTTGAAGTCTACCAAGGGCCCCCACCTCTTACGACCCCTGCAATTTCTGACATCCCAGTAACCCTTTGAGAGGCAGCCTGCCAGACTGGAAGCAGCTTGTGTGTTACTCCATCATACCTGACGCCATGTGCAGTGTGGCGCCTGGGATTTACTGCACTCCAAACAAATGTTTGATGACTGAGTGAATGCATGCATGGGAAAACTTTCTGTTCTCATATAGCTTGAACATCCCCGGCCCCAGGTTTGAAGCACACATCCTTAAGGCAGGCTATAAAACACCTTCATCTTTAATCCTTATCCTCCTCAGCAGCCACCCACACCCTCTTGACCAGGCATTTATCTCAGGGCACAAAATGCCATTTGCCCACTGATCAAAGGCTGTGGGGAGGGGAGGCAGGGAGCAGCTGGGCTCAGATCCTGCCCACACCCTTCCTGCTTCTAGCAGCCCACCCCAGGGGCTATTATGTTTTCACAGGCTAAGCCCGTCCCTCCTCCAACCCCTCCCTCTGGGTCCTTGCAGACACCCTGTGGGCCTGAAGGGACAGCCCCGGGCCCTGGAGCCTGCTTTCAGCATTTCATTGTCCCCAGGCAAGGTGTAGATAGCGACCAGAGCTCCTTTCCCCTTTCCTGGGACACTGATAAGGCAATGAAAACAGTTGTCTACTTTCCAGGCAAAAGCGTGCTTGTAGAATGGGGTGGAGCCCTGTGATAACCCAAGGAGAACTTGCTGCTCTCTGAAAAGAAATGTGGTGGGGGAAGGGGTCTGGGGGGGGGGAGTGGAGGAGGGGGGGTCTAAATGGTCAAGCCCTTCCCAGGCTTAGAGCCTCATCTCCTGTCCATAAGGGAGAGCCATGAGAGATTTTGTTTGAGGCTGTCTGGGCCGCATAGATCCTTTCATGGGACACACTTACCCAGGGTACATCTTACAGGCTAGAAATAGAGAGGGAGGCAGCTAGAAGGCCTTGTACTAGGCACGGTGGCTCAGGCTTGTGGTCCCAACACTTGGGAGGCTAAGGATATCAAGTCCCAGGGTAGAGGGCTACCTGAGGAGATGCTGCTTCCAAACAAAACATAAAACGCTAAGGATTGCCTTCCTGTGCAGTCAGCCCAAGGCTGCTTGGAACCCAGCCCACTGGTCAGTGTTCTGTCAAGATATAGGAAACTTCATGAACTACACATGCTTTCCATTTAGCCTAAGTGGCCTTTGATCAGGGGCTCTTCACCCAGACAAACAAACCAACCCACAACAGTAGACAGTGTCCACGTTACTGTGCAAACGAAATCCTTCAAAGGTGTGGTTGGTATCCAGTAACCACAGAGTGCAAGGTAACAGACTGAAGAAATGAAGAATCACCATTAACATTTGGAATGGGGGGGGAGAGTAAAAAATGATTTTTAGAAATGTTTGCTGCTTTTCACAATGTCAGCCCTACTGATCTATGAACATGCAAGGTCTTTCCATCTTCTGTTATCTTCTTCAACTTCTTCCTTGTTCTAAAGTTCTCACTGTTCAACTCTTCCACTTCCTCCTTTGGATTTACACCAAGATCTTTATGACTATTGTGAATGGGATTATTTCATTGATTTCTTTCTCTGCGGTTGTCATTGATTGTTATGTGTTAATTTTGTATCCTGCTACATTGCTGAATGCATTTATCAGCTGTAGAAATGTCCTGGTGGAATCTTTAGGACCTTTTTGCACAGAATCATATCTTCATATAAGGATACTTTTGACTTCTTCTTTTCTTATTTGAATCCCCTTTATCTCCTTCTCTTGTCTTACTGTTCTAGCTAAGACTGCAAGCACTATGTTGAGCAGGAGAGGAAACAGTGGATACCTTGTCTTTTTCCTAATTTTAGTGGAATGCTTCATGTTTTTTCTCCACTTAGCATGATATTTGCTGTGGATTTGTAGCACGTTGCCTTTAGTGTGTTGAAATATATACCCTATAGCCCCAGTGATTCAAGAATTCTTATCAGCAAGGGATGTTGGATGATGTCAGGATCTTTTCTGTATCTAATAAGATGATTGTGTGACTTCTAGTCTTTAGTCATTTGGTGTGGTGGATGACATTTATTGATTTATACATGTGGAACCATGCCTGTTTCTTCAGGATGAAGCTTTCTTGATCTTCATGATGTGCTGTAGAATTGGTTTGCAAGTATTTATTGGGAATTTTTTGCAAATCTGCTTATCAGAGAGGTTAACCAATAACTTTCTCTTTTTTAAAAAATTGACCTTAGTCTGGTTTGAATTTCAGAGTTGTATTGACTTGGTGAAAAGAATTTTCACCCTTTTCTATTTTTGTAGAGTCTGAGAGAGGAGGAAGTAGGGAACCTACTTTGACTCATTGGCACAAGAAAGGACTTTCTGAACAGGACTCCAGTATCATGGGCATTTAAGATGGACAACTGACAATTGGGATCTCATGAAATTAAAGAGTTCAGCTCAGCAAAGATCATCATTTGAGTGAAGAAGCAGCCTAAAAAAAATAATGATAATTGGCTATTCATCTTCAGAAGATTAGTGTTTAGACTATACAGAGGGGAAAACTAAACACTAAGAAAGCAAACAACTCAATTAAAAATTAGGGCATGAAACTTGTCTTAGTGTTATATTGCTATGAAAAGACACCACAACCATGGCGACTCTTATAAAGACAAGTACTTCATTTACAATTTCAGAGGTTTAGTCCATTAGCATGGCAGGAAGCATGACAGCACACAGGCAGACACAGTGCTAGAGAAGGAGCTGAGAGTTCTACATCCAGATCCACAGGCAGCAGGAGGAGAGAGACATGAAGCTTGGCTTGGGCTCTTGAAACCTCAAAAGCCACTCCCAATGACACACTGCCTCCAACAAGGCCACACCTATTCCAGAAAAACCACACCTCCTAATCCTTCTCAAGTAGTGCCACTACCTGATGACTAAGCTTTCAAACATATGAGTTTATGGGGGCCATCTCTATTCAAACCACCCCAAAACTAAACAAATATTTTTCAAAAGAAGAAGCACAAATGGCCAAGACATTTTTTTTATGATCAAAATCCTTAGCCATCAGAAAAATACAAATTGAAACTACTTTGAGAATCCATCTTACCCCAATCAAAATGGCTAAGATCAATAAAACAAATGATAACAAATGCTGCCATGTGTGCTGGGGAAAGGGAACACTTATCTACTGCTTTTGGGAGAGAAACTGGTATAGCCACTATAGAAATCATAGTTTTGTTCAAAAACTCTCCAAAAATCTAGAAATAGATGTGTCATAGATCAGTCTATATCACCCTTGAGTATATACCCAAAGGACTTTGTATCCCCTTACAGAGATATTTGCTTAACCATGTTTGTTGCTGCTCTATTTATAAAAGCCAGGAAATGAAAACAGCCTAGATGTCCATCAGCTAATGAATGGATGGTGAAAACATTGTATCGTTACACACTGGAATATTACTCATCTGTATAGAAAAATGAAACTGTGAGGATCTCAGGTACATGGATAGAGCTGGCCATTGCTATTCTGAGTAAGAGGACTCAGACCCAGAAAGACAAAAGCCACATGTTTTCTTTCATACATGGATGATGACACTGAAGCTGTGTGTGTGTGTGTGTGTGTGTGTGAGAGAGAGAGAGAGAGAGAGAGAGAGAGAGAGAGAGAGAGAGAGAGACAGAGAGACAGAGAGACAGAGAGAGACACAGACAGACAGACAGACAGACAGATACAGAGAGAGAGAGAGACAGAGAGAGAGAGAGACAGAGAGAGAGAGAGAGAGAGAGAGAGAGAGAGAGAGAGAGAGAGAGAGAGAGAGAGATTTGGAATACCAATATAAGTTAGGAAACTTGTATGAAGCCATTAGGGGATTCAACTAAAGAGGGGTAGAACACAGGTGGATTGAAAGGAGAAAGAGGACTAATGGATCAGGAAGGGTTAAATGGAGTGAAGGAATAGAAAAAGTCTGGGAAAGGATAGCTAACACTATAGACTTTTGGAAAATGTCATATGGAAACTTACTACCATAAAAGCTTCCTAGATACACACACACACACACACACACACACACACACACACACACACACACACATTTTTGTTTAAATTAGATTATCCTATAACAGGGAAGCAATGTCTCCCCTAGATTCCCTATTCTGTCAACTAAAATCCCACAGTGCCATGTATGAGTTATCTCTTTCTGAGTTGTTGGTCACTGGGTACTATAGCTAGCCCTCCAGTCATTACAGGCTGTTGCCATTGCTCTTGGTTACTGTGGTGGTTTAAATGAGAGTTGTCCTCATGGCCCTACAGGCTCATGGATTTGGATACTTTGTTCCCTGTTGGTGGAATTGTTTAAGAAGGATTAGGAGATGTGAACATGTTGGAGAAAGTGCATCACTGGGAGTGGATTTTGAGGTTTCAAAAGACTCCTGTGATTCCCAGTGCTCAATCTCTGACTCATGGTTGTGGATCAACATGTGAGCTCTCAGATGTTCCTTCACTCTACCATCATGGACGCTAATTCCCTGAAACCATAAGCAAAATTAAATGCTTCCTTTTGTACATTATTCTGGTTATAGTGTTTTATCATAATATAAAAGTAACCAAGATAGTTACCCTCCATACCTCGAGAGTAAGACCCTAGGACTGTAAACACCACATACCTGAGTTAGAGGACACTGAGAAATCAATCTGACACTGACCTGGAAGCTTCATTTCTTCCAGTGAGTTTTCATAATGCTGGAAGGTGCTATGCATGCCACTAGTGTAGAAAAATCCCCAGCAGTCTTACCCAGATGTGAATTGCAGTAATCACTGTCCTGGCAAGATATGTTCCCTGGTGCAATAGGGGCACAACTATTATGGGAGTAACCAACAATTTTCTACTTTGGCTTACACCCTGTTCCACAAGATGGAACCCATGTGTGGTACTTTTAACTGGGCTCAAACCCCAAGGCTGGCTATGTCACAGGCCTTAGGTAAGAACCTAGTATTTTTATTCTGCTGTGTGGACATACTGATAAACTGCCCTTTACATTCTTATCTTTATACTATGGAGTAGTATATCTATCCACCATCATCAGAGAAACTTTCATGTGCAGGAGATGGTGACTGGTACAGTCACCATAAACAGTCAACACTTAGATCATAAGAGTGAAGTAAAGTGTTCTCTTCTACATGAGACATCTATATCACAAATCTTTGACCCAAAGCTTGGAAAGAAATGTCAGAAAGGTTGTAAGAACCAGAAGTAGTAAAAACAGATATCAAAAGACCTTTGTAAACAAGAACTCACAGCAGCTGATAATGTGCACCCCAAATTTGCCCAAGATTAAGCCACTCAAAATCCCAGCACAGGTTGGGAAATGGCTCATGAAGTCTTACCCCATCTGAGGCTCTTTGGTTACTGATAGCTGCTTGGGGAAAGAGAGTCAGTCTTTTTTAGGGATACAGTCCCTAAGCAGCTACATATGCTCTAATAGATGGTCTGACATCCATGCACATACAGACATCACTAAATGGACCCAATGGGTATTTTTAAAATAGTATATTTTTTAAAGAAAGCACATAAAGTTGGGAAGGAAAAGTAAGAAAGAGGAGATGAATTGAAGTGGAGATAGCGAGGGGTAGATTTGATTGTGATATGCATGTATGGCTATTAAATAAAGTTCTGTTTGCTGAGGACAAAACTCTGAAGTGGATGTTAACCTCACATGGCCAATACTTGCTCTGGAACTTGGTGCCTGTAACAGAGCTGACAGTACTGGTTATGGTGATCAGAAAAATAAGAGCGTTTCCTGGGTTCACTTCAAGGAAATTCACCGGTCTGTGGGCAGAGTCCTAAAGCTCCCTCAAGATGATTCTAATAGATACTCTCTGATTCTCATTTTCAAAAACGTTCTATAGAGTCTTCTTTGTTTGTGTGTTTCCCTTCGTGGTATTGGGAATCAAACCCAAGTCCCATCACTAAGGAAATGTCTATATCAAGTAACATTCCCAGCGTTGGTCTGACTCAAAGGCTTTCCCCCCTCACATATATGTATGATGTGAAAGCATGTGTAGTTTGCCTGTTCACATGTGTGTGGGAACATATATACACACGTCTCTGTAGAAACCCTAGGTTGTTCTCCACATCACTCACTGAGACAGTCTCTCAGTTGAACTCACTGATATTGCTAGTTTGCGTAGCTACCTTGCTGAGGGCATCCGCTGTCTCTGTCTTCCCAGCACAGACTTTACAGTTGGGTCTCTACATCCACTCCACAATTGTGTGGGTTCTGGGGACCCAAATTGTCTTTGTTAAGCTTGCATGGGCAACCCATTAACCATTCAGCCATCTCTCTAGTCCTCAGAGTTTATCAATCACTGTCTCCCATTTATCTAAAACTTTGATTCGCTCTGTTTTTTTTTTTGGAATTGATGGAGAAAGGATTCAGAAACCAGCTACTCTGGCTCTTTTCTCACCGTAGGAGTTGAAGAGCCAGTGGTCCAGCATTTGCTCAGTGATCCAGAGACTCCGTTTTATAAGGCTTGTAACTTTGGAAGACTCGAGGACAATGAAAACAGAGTCATATTCTTAAGGAAAATATAAAACTTGCTGGTTATTTTTTTTATGATGGTGCATGACTTGTGATCCCAGTATTTGGAGGCTGAGGCAGGAAGATCATGAGTGCTGGGGCCAGCCTGAGCTATCTAAAGAAACATGGTCCCATAACAAAAAGAAACAGAGAAAAAAAGTTTTTAAAGAAAAAGATGTAAAGCTTAATAGTAAAGAATATGTAAGTAGAACAACCCTACCAGGCAACTGAGTCAATGTTTCTCATAAACAGGGTGGTGTTAGACAACAGCCCATAGAAGTGGATAGTTACACATTAAATACATGTGACTATATCAACATATATGTGTGTGTGTGTGTGTGTGTGTGTGTGTGTGTGTGTGTGTGTGTGACCTTATCTCTAACATAAAAATCTCAGGAACAGGGAAGGATTTTACTAACCACATATTCCAAAATTCAGAGAAATCTCTCCTTGGTATCCTCCGTATCCAACAACTCCTAAACATTCAGGGAAGCAGTCACCTTCACTGGGCAGCCCATTCTGATTTTTATCTGGCTTAATTAAAGGTAAAATCTGGTTTAATTAAGGTAAGCACTAAATTAGAAACACTGTTCATACTAGTGTTACAATGAAAACAAAGACAAGGGATAGATAATTGTTAGGATTGAAACAGCAAACTGAGAGACACCCAGCAAGGTAAATGAACCAGTTTACAGCTGTCATGATATAAGGAAGGCAAAGAATTAAAATCTGAGGACCACTGCAGCTACACCTTGGTAGCTGTGTCCCATTGTGGTCAAACATCCTTGAAGCCTTAGTTAGCTGTTCCTATTAGTTCAGAAACTAAGGCATGAGGACATTTGTCCATGTGGAAGCCTGTATCTTCAAAGCATCTGTCTGTTGTCAGTCACTGTCACATACATGGTGGTTTTGACTCTTTTCATTTTTTTTTGTGAGGATTATGGGAAGAAATACCTTAAAAGGTACATCTGCTCTACCGTGATTTGGGACATAAAAAGGATCATCCCTGTCCACAAGAACACTTATGGTTTGTGTATCAACTGTCCTCTAAAATCTTCTCTGTTAAAGTCTTGAGTCTCCAGCTGTAGGTCTGGTCATAAGAGGTAATTGGATCACAAGGACCTCATCCTCATTATTGGCTTAATTCTGGAATTCATCCTTTGGCAACATTACTAGGAGGTGGGTTCTGGTTGGCAGATGTCAGTCACTAGAGGCCTCCCTGTGAATGATATCTTGTCCCTGGATACTTCCTGTTTTCAGACTGCTTTCTGGATGCTCTGAGGTGGGCCGCTCTGATCTGCCACAACTTCTTGACTGTGTGCTGCTCTCTTGGCCACAGGGTCAAGGCGATGGAGCCATCTGACCATGGAAGGAAAGATCTGAAACTGTGAAGCCGAATCCATCTTCCCACCTACTAAGTTGTTCTCTTGGGTGTCTGTCACAGTAACACAAAGTCTGAGTATCTGTCCATGTACTTCTTTAATGAGAGGGACATCTATTCAATCATACAAGGAACCCGAGGCACTCATGGCCACTCTGCCCCATCACTCTAAATTCACTTTTCTCTGTCTCACATGTCCTTTCAAGTCATATATTTGAGCCCTGTTCCTCGAGTTGAGGGGGCTCCCTCCTGCTTTACCATGCACTGTCATGAGTTCCTGGCTGCTAGATGCCGAAGATCTCTGTATAGAGCTGTTTCCTTTACAATAGCCTAGTGAGAGGACACAGGAATATGAGTTACACCTGGTTTCCATTTATTTCTCCACCTCTTGCTTTCTCCTAACAGAGTTGAATGTGTATGAAGATGTCACTGAGTGATAGGGCACAGTTAAGGGGAAATCACAAGGTCTGAAGGAAGGACTGGCTAACTATACACATATAGTTACAACCCTACAACTTGTAGGGTTTAAGGGAAACTTTCCCTAAAAGCCAAATCCCCTGTCAGCCCTTTGCTGTGGGTATCGCTCTGTATAAATAAAATGCTGATTTTGGCCAGTAGCCAGGTAGGAAATATAGGCAGGACAAGCAGAGAAGAGAATTCTGGGAAGTGGAAGGCTGAGGCAGAGAGACGCTGCCAGCCACCAGGATGAGTACCAACATGTAAGATACTGATAAGCCACAAGCCATGGCAAGGTATAGATTTATAGAAATGGGTTAATTTAAGATAGAAGAACAAGATAACAAGAAGCCTGCTGCACCCATACAGTTTGTAAGCAATGTAAGTCTCTGTGTGTTTACTCGGTTGGGTCTGAGCAGCTGCGGGACTGGCGGGTGAGAGAGATTTGTCCTGACTGTGGGCCAGGCAGGACCAGGAAAACTAGCTACAGCCCTTTCTGAAATACATCCTCCAGGACTGAACTAGCCTTTCCTTTCACTCTGAAAACACAGTCTTCAAGGATCCATCTACTTTTGTGGGGGATTTTACTAATATCACATTGAGAAGACAATAACACACACACACACACACACACACACACACACGTATGCATGCATGCATTCATGCACGAAGACATACATTACTCTCCTGTCTCAGCCTCTAAAATGCTGGGATTACAATTGTCCCTGCCTAAACCTAAATTATAAGGATTGGACCCAGGAGAGTTGTATGTGCTAATTGAGCGCAGGAGCCACATTCCCAGCTGTGTTTTTAATGGTGGTGACTTAGAGGGGACAGGGTCATAGCGACCATAGGGCAGGTCATGCTACTACTTCCTCTCAGCTCACCTTTGGAGATGCTTCTTCCTGTCCCTCGAGTCCCTTTCCCTGGGACTGGGAGACTGGGATGTATCTTCCAAGCCTGACTCCACAGAGGAAGAAGAGATCCAGCAGGACTCTCCTGACAGTGGGGCGGACAGAGAGTTTCCTGTGACTTTACCAGAACATTCTTTGACCACTTGCCAAGGGACTGAGACTAGGGTTCCCGGGAATGAAGTGTCCTGGGGAGTCCCAAGGCCAGAGGGGGTCTATCTGGAGCAAGGATCCAGGTGGAGAGTGCATTGACTTCAAATCAGTGCCTCTTCTACCGAGTGTCCAGCAAGGGCTGGCCGTGTGCTGAAGCCTACAAACAAGCATTAACAGAGTGTGCAGGTTGCTAATTGAGGTCTCTTCCAGGCATTGTAAGAATGGAGGTGAAGAGCCCAGACAAGCCAATCCGCGAGCCTGGAAGGACAGAGCATAAGTGACCAGATCCCGAGGGTGAAAAGTTTAGGGCAAGAAGGGAACTATTGATTAGGCACTTCCAGAAAAGTCCCCAGGAAGAGCAGAAGGAAGGGCATACTCTCTGCCATGTGGTAAGGGGAGAGAAAAGTAAGAAGATTGCTCCTGACTCCCACGGTGTGAGCGGCTTTTCCCAGAACATTACAAACCCATGGGGGTCGGGATGTCCTTTGGGAGGGCGGCTCTCCACTGTTTCATCCTCCAGCAGCCCCTGACGACTGGGTCAGCCCAAGTTGCCACCAGCACAGGGGAACGAGGCTCTGCCCACTTCCCAGACCACATTCTCCTGTGGCCCAGGCGGCTTCCTCCAGTTTCACCTTTGTTTCACCAGTCTGTTTCTCCCCAGGATTGTTTGTGAAAGAAACCCACTCTCCCAAGCTTCCTGTGTCTCTGCCGTTTCCTCCCCGTTACCATTCTCCAGTGTGGCACAGAGGGCCATTGTTTTCCTTTCTAACCACAATGCTAGTCCCCAGGAAGGGCAAGGAGGTGGGCGACTGCAGGGCGGGCGGGTGGACTAGGAAGGCCCGTCTGCTGGCCTCTCTCAGCCCCAAGAATATCACTGCGAAGTGGTGGGCGCGGTGCTTGCTTGTCAGCCCTGGACGGGAAGAAACCGGTATCAGGAGAGAGCTTCTTGCCAGTTAATCCCCAGACGCTATCTAAACAGAGGCACGTTCCCAGGAGTTAAGACAGGAGCGGTCTCAGAGTGCTGATAACCATCTGCGCCAGAGGAAGCCAGGCGTGTTGGCTTTCTGGGGGGGTTTTGCCACGTGTTAACTGCTTCTAAACTGAGAAATCGGATTGAGCAGTGTTTACTGAGCTCCTGACCCAGGTGCAGAGACGCCTATTTGAGAAATGAATTCCCTTGTAACTGGATTCAGTGCTCCAACCTTTAGATCGAGCCCAGCGTCGGCTCAGCCCGCACCATGGTGAACAGTAAACATCATGCGCGTTTTCTTGTCGGTGCTTTAATTAGATGCTTGTTGGAGGAGCTCCCACGGATCTTGGTTCAGTTTCCTGAGCACTCCCGAGAAACAACTGGAAATGCAGCTGGCTTGGGGAAACAGGACTGAGATGCCCTGTCATTTACTGTTGAAATGCCTGTACCGGATTTCAGTGTTGATTTCCAAATAGAAACAAGAGAACCCCTGACGGATGAAATAAATAAAATGCGGTGTGTGTGTGTGGGGGTGGGGGGTTGCGCGCATACATGTTCTCACCAACAGCCAACAAAGTAAACTAAGCAATCAATATTAATGATTTCAGCTTGGTCTTCATAAGAAAAAAATGCATCACAGCCTTGTTTATTTTCGACTGTCACGTAGCAGAAGCTGGTGGGCTATTTTGGTGACATTTATTTTGTAATGTTTTCACAGATTTTGCTCATTCTCTTCATTACACTTTTCCCACCCGTTTTGACACTGAATCACTCGGCAAAGACATATTGTTTATTTCAGGTTTTAAAGTGCTGTGTGCTTACTAGTAACACATCCAGGTTGTTGAGCCATAGATGGGATAGAAACACACCAAATTCCCTTAATTCAGATGAAACAGTGTTTTCGTTAATGGTTTTACGCATGCCTATTGAAGTTCCCCCGTGGCAGAGAGCTGATGTGTGGTAATGTTAAATATGGATCAACACCATTTATGTACCTGCCTTTTGCATCAAGAACAAACCAAAATTCACAAAATCTCCAGCCAATGTCCGATCTTCCCCACCTCTGACCATAGGGTTCGAAATAATTTTAAAGGAATATTCTACCAGAAATAGGGGTTTGGAAAAAAGACAACGGAAATTTTTCTTTTTCAAAAGGTGACATTTTTCAATAATTCTTTTATTGGTGGGATTACATTGCTGCTCATGGCTTGGGCTTTAAATGGATTCTGGAACCTAATGAAATATCTAATGAAATGAAACGACTTCTGAATTCTACTTCAAAATAAGAAGAGGTCCATGGATGTGGGTTTACACGAGAGAAGACTTAATGTCTTTTTAAACGGCTGAGAGGGAACATCTATTCCTTTATAGAGCATTGGCTATTACATTGTCTGTATTTAGTTTCCTGACACACTTTACGAATGTGCTCTTGGGGGGTTGGTCTCCTGGTGGCATTCAGAAACTGTTGGAATACAAAGCTCTGAGAATATATGTCCTTTTTTTTTTTTTTTTCAGCTATCAAGGGAAAAAATTACAAATCATACAGCTGCAAGCTAATGACTTAACATCATGAAAGCAGTTGGTGGGGCCAAACCATCTCTCCACCCTGATTGTAAGCTAGCTTTTCTCCTGGTCTAGAGTAGCCACTTTCTTCAAAGGGGATCTTTGAGCTCTGTGGTGGCAGTATTTGGGGAATCAGTTATTGTCATCACTCTGTCGATTTCTGAGTAGATTTATGGGGGAAATCTGAGACGCAACATCATTGACGAAGAAATCTGGGAACTGTGTTTTTCTGCCTCTGTTTCTATGACAAACAAGGATTATAAGCTTAGCTGAGATTGTTCCAGAATTTGCTTCAACAAGAGGAAGCCCTTTAGTTTCTTAAAGGGAATTAAACTCCCTAAGCGTGTGGAAAGGCACAGGCTATTTTACTCCTATCCTTGATCCAAGCACATCTGTATTTTCTGGCAGGACATCTCGGACTCTCTCCCGGGTTTCTTCCCTACCCTGCTCAGGACTGAGTCTTGTAAATCAAGCTTTTCCACAATCAATTATCAGAATATAGCCTTCTGAGGCTATACTGTTTCCCTAATTATACCTGTTTTACCCAAATTGCATTCAGGCACACCCAGGCAAAGCAAGTATTAAATAGTGGATTGTTGAGATAATTTTCTCAGTTTTAAATGACATCTCCTCAAAACATCCATTGGCAGCGTACAGGCTGCATAGAAAAACAAGTGGGGATTATCCCAACCCAGAGACAGTCAGTTTCATTAGGTGGCCCAGACAAGGAGCAGATAAAATTGTCCTTCACTTTCTTTTGTTTTAACTAAACATTCGCGGTATTTAGAGTTTCCCTCCCAGGAGGAGAGTCAGCAACTAGCCTCTGGCCTTGCGTGGGGGAAAGACCTCGCTTTGGTGTGCACAGTATTTATATTTCAAACCATTAGGGAGACAGGCTGTCCACTAAACTGAGCAGAAATAGAAAAGAATCCCGCCTGCACACAGGTTAAATAAAGACCACGGGTTCCAACAGCCAGCCGCACCGGACTTAAGGGGCCTCGCCCCAGATACTGGCTTTACTTATCTGGAATCTTAATCCCAGTCTGCACCTTTTGATCAGGCCAAGCCTCAGACCGAGAATGACTTATCGAAAGGGCTGGAATTTGCGATGCGCCTCCATGCACCCGTATAGCTCACCACTTGTAGGCTGGATTATGGGACTAACACTTCAACACTCAACAAGTGGTGACCTGGGAGTAGCTCATGGTCTCCATCAGGGAGGAGGTGCCACAGGTCAAGTGGGAGGACCAGCTGGACACACCAGGCCGCCTTCCCTGCTCTGTTGACAGAAATGTCCTTCCTTAATGGCACAGCGGTGGCGGCGGAAGGGGTAACGTCTCTTCGGGATGTGTGTCTTTTCAGGGTGGTCCTATCCTGCTGTCTCCAGCTTCCCAGTCCACTGCAGGAGAAGGCTCCCACCTGTGTGACGATTCTCCAGACTCTTCTAATCTTCCAGTCAGCCTGGATTTTCTATTATCAACCTCCAGGCTTATTGTCTCCCCAGGCCTGTATTTTGGGAGGGTAATAGCTCCCTGGCCTTCCCATCCCTTTCCAAGTCTAGCTAGACATTACAAAAATAATTAGTGTTCTCTGCTCCAAATCTGATTTCCCACCACATCTGTCTTAATCCCCAATTCATTGTAAGCATTAAGCTAAAAATTACAGGAGTGTAAACTTTTGATAGTCCCTTCCCCTCATTCCAACATCTTTCCCCTTCACGTCCACTAATTTCTTCTACAACAGATTTATTGCCTGCCCCCATCTTGCCAGCCTTGGATAGTGTCTATCCCAAAACTTTCTCTCTACCTACCAGAGTACAATTTTTTTTTTCTCTGCCTGTCACTTCTTCCTGCTCCATTTTACAATTAACTAGACATCCCAGACAAAAGCAACTGCCAAATACTAATTAACAAAATTTTGCCAATGTATGTATAGGGCTAAGTGTGTGATATCTCTTAAAGGCATATTAACAGTGATACAGTTTTGTTTTTGTTTTTGTTTTTAATTAGGGTCTCATTTAGGCCAGGCTGTCTTTGAACTCATCATATAACCAAGACTAGCCTTGAACTCTTGATCCTCCTTCTTCTACCTCTCAAATCCTGAGGCTACAAGCATCAGCCATCATATCCAGTTACTAACAGTGATTTGAACAACTTAAGATTTTTTAAGTTATGTGTGTGTACAGGTATGTGCACATGAATGCAGGTGCCCACAGAAGCTGGAAAAAGTCGTCCAAACCTTGGCCCCTGGAGCTGGAGTTACAGGCAGTTGTTAACTGGCCACTGTGGGATCTGGGATTCAAACTTGAGTCCTCTGCAGGAGCAATACACACTCTTAACCACCGGTCATTCTCTCCAGTTCTAAAAACAAATGTTTTCAATGACGGAATTTAGGAAAATGATTGGCCCAAGAAAATTTTGATGAGGGGCAAAGAGTCCCCCTTTGTCACCATCATCTTCCAGAACACAGTCAGGTGCTGCTTTATGAGACTACCCTGGACTGTCAGCACATCTGCTTTCCTCAGGGTCCTTCACGCCTTGTCTTCATCTCAGATGGAGCACACTTCTCCTGGTGGTGACAGCTTTCTCGGTGACTGCTCACCAGAGTGCACCCGTGAATCTCTGTAAGTTCAAGGCCAGCCTGGCCCCACAGAGTGAATTCCAGGGCAGCCAGAGCTCCATGGGAAGAACCCTTTCTCCAAAAGTAAAATGAATAAAAATAAAACAAAAGCACAATGGAAACCATCCAAGCTTTGTAACTAGGCCGAGTTGTGTTCCAGGTCTGAGTCTGCCTCTTACTGTCCTGGTGACTTGGGCAGTTGGAGCCCTCCGCTTCCTAGTCTGTAAAATGGACATGTACAGCCTTCAAGTTACTCTGAAGACTGAATAACACATGTTGTGAAGCAACTGACTGTAAAGATAACAGTTCTCTGAATCTTAGTTGTTTTTATTTCTTAAGCATAAACCTAGTGCGACAACTGCGGTTAACGTGCCTGTCACACGGCTTCCCGGTTTTCAGCTACGATTGCTTCATCAACACTATGGAACAGCAATTCATAGCCTGCCTCTTAGCTTTATGTACAAGAACACTCAGGAAGCTGTTGAGATCTCTTGAAACTCAATTTTTGGCTTATTCTGAATTTACCTAGTATCCTGAACATGAAGAGCTTGAAAACAAATGGGAAATGAAGGGGGGGGGGGGGGGAAGAGACAATGTCTTAATATCTTTAATAGTTATTTTTCTCATTGCTATGACTAAATTCTCGGGAATTGAATTCTGCATTCTGAATTCTAATTCTACAGCCTCTCAAGGAGCAGCTTAACGAAGGCGGGGAGGGCTTGTTCTGACTCACGGTCTGGAGGTGCACATCTTCACAGCAGGGACCGCACAGCTGTGGTGGCCGCAGCTATCCGACATCACGTGTGGACCAGGAGTGATGGAAGTGTCGGTGCCCATCTGGCTCTCTCCTTCTCCATCTTTCACTCGGCCAGGTCTCCCAACACATGAGGTGGTGGCACCCACATTTGGGTGGGCCTTCCCTCTTCCTCCCATCCCTCCTAAAAACATTCTTACAGTCACACTCAAAAGTGTGTTTCCTAGGATTCTAAATCTAGCCATGTTGACAGTGACGATGAACCGCCAGGGCATGGCTCTTTTTAGTGAGAACAAGAACAGCCTCTGCATCCACACGCTCGGTTCGGAGGCTAGCCTTCTCTTAAATAGTATGAACATTGTGGGCTAGCCTACTCTTAAATAGTACATTGTGGGCTAGTCTTCTCTTAAATACTTCCAACATTGTGTTTCCTATCAATCCCTGAAGAAGAGTCGCAGGAAAATTAGGCTCACCAGAAAGACATCTTCTAAGTAAGAAACTAAAGATTTCCCTCCCTGTTGATAATTCCAAGGGACCCTAAAAATGTGCGTGAGGACTTAACCTAGAAAAGTATCACCTTATTTCATTATATAATCCTCTGTGCACATCTCAGAAAAAGTGTTTATTGACCCTTTAAGCAAACAAAGAGAGAAAAATATGCTTGAATAAATCTGCAACCCACTCTCATCCCAGAGATTGCCCTGTCCTCACCTCTCTCACTTCTCTGTCTCTCTATCTGTCTCTCTCTGTCTCTGTTTCTGTCTCCCTGTCTCTCTCTGTCTCTGTCTCTGTGTCTCTCTCTGTCTTTGAAACAGGGTTTCTCTGTATAACAGCTCTGGCTGCCCTGCAACTGCTTTGTAGGCCAGGCTGACCTTGAACTCATAGAGATCCACCTGTCTCTACCTCCCCATGCGTTGGGATTAAAGATGTGTGTCACCTGGCAGTGGTGGTGCACGCCTTTAATCCCAGCACTCAGGAGGCAGAGGCAGATGGATCTCTGTGAGTTCGAGGCCAGCCTGGTCTACAGAGCAAAGATGTGTGTCACCATCCTCACCAGTCTCCTAAAATTAGATTTCACAGACTCTTCTTTTACTCTCCTGGTACTTTTCATATGAAAACTGAGAATCTTTCTGGGTTGGAAAAGAGATGCTAACATTGTCTTTTTTCAGCCTTGCTCCAGTTGTAAATCTGTGGCAAATGCGATCACTTGGTTGAGGTTCTAAAAATAATTTAAAAAAATGGGTTGGGCAGATCATTCATTGGGTAAAGTGCTCACTCAGCAAGCAGGGGGATCTGAGTCCATATCCAAGCACCCACGTAGAAGCTGGGCATGGCCGTGCATGCCTGTAATCCTGGTACTGAGATCTGAACACAGGCAGATACAGAGGGCTTGCCATCTAATCAATGTAGCAGAAACCATAAGCGTCAGGGTGAGGGAAAGGACCCTGACTCCTTTGAGGTGGAGAGCCATAGAGGAAGGTTTCCCAACATCAACTATTGGCCTCCACACATGCACACACATGCAACACACACATACACACACACCAACAAAACAACAACAACAACAACAACAATAATAAATAGTAGCAGCAAAGACTAGGGTATTATCTACCTTATTTCAAATCAAGAGTTCATAGGCTCTGAGAGATTCTGAATATGTTCAGGGTTGCCCAGATCCAATGGTAGAATTGAGTGTCAGCCCCAGGAGCACCTGATACCACTCTGGTACATTCAGGTTGGCATCATAGGTTGGTCTTGGCATTGTTCTCACTGTCTAAACCCTGGCCAGGGGCCTTTTAGAGTGTGTGCTCTTGTAAGGGGCCACTTGAGGTACAGAGAGAAGAATGGCACACACAACCCCTGCCAGAAGCCATGCAAGCATGCAGCAGCCATGCAGCAGCAGGTGCACATATCAGGATGACTTACCTGGCCTTTGTTTCTCTGTCACTTTAGACCTGCTCCTCCCTTTCATGCTTCATTTAGAAAAATTCACATTTCTGCCCCTGCATTCATGTTCTGCATATCCTAAGCAGGCTCCCCGTGCAGGATTCATCAGCCTGTGTGGACCTCATCCCCCTCTGTCTTTACCTAGGAGAACACAGCAATTCCTTCAAGGACCTCCCTTATCCATCCCTTCATTTCTGCTCCTGCTTCTATTCCTTGGTCCTGTGTTTTATAGTTTCATATGAGAATCCTTTCCAATAGCCTTTAAGTTGCTGTCCCAGCCTCCATTACCTCCCTACTGACACCCTCAACATATGAAGATAAACTTAGTCATATTTCTCAACATACGGTACTTCCAGATTATCCAGCCTGAAATCCTCTTGACTCTGTAGCAAGAACAAGTGTGAAGCATCAAAAACACAGGCTCTTGTATTGGCTCCTTCGCTGACAAGTCATTTGACTGTAGTTGAGTTCTAGAAAAGGTTGAAGTGCAGAGTTGAACTCTATTGTAATTAATTGAGGTTTTGTTTGGCTAGATAGATGTTGTCGCTGCTATTGTTGCGGGTGTATTAGAATACCATGTTCTGCTACTTATTTTCTCCTGGTCTCATTACCTAAATCTCTTTTTTGCTTTTTTGTCCTGGCAGGCTGACCTCTATGAATTGTACCATTGGATGCCTTTGCCAGCTGGCTTCTTCTTGATCAGTTAGAGGAAGAGACTGAGAAAGAAGCAAGGGTAGAAGAAAGAGAAGTCGGCTGTTACTTCCCTGTGGTCTCCTTCTGGTTAGGCATGCTCTCCGACAGGAGTCTTCTCCCTGCATTAGTACCCGCATCTCTTTTCCATACCGATCAAAGATTGCTGCCCCTCAGAGAGGTGGTTCTCCCAGGTCAGCAACACCTGGAGCTCACAGGCTCCACCACGGCTTGCTGGATAAGAAGGAGAAGGGCTGGGACCTCATAATCTTTGTGAGGTTTTGTTTTGTGTTCAGAAGGAATGGAGACTTACTAAGGAAAAGTGAGAAAGAACTCTGGAGAGAGGAAGGAGCTCCCTTCAGGTGATAAGTTTGAGAATCACTGCCTTGGATGACCTTGTTGGCTGAGTCCTCGGAGTCTCTGATTCAATGGATCATGGGGAGGGCTAAACAGTTTGTAATCTATCCTTTCCAGATTTAAGCCACTGCTGTTGGTCCACAGCTCTAACACTTGCCTTTCAGGGACAGCAGTGGGATGCTATGATTTGGATATGAAGTGTCATATTCCCAGATGATGGTGCTCTTGGGAGGCAGTTAAACAATGAAGGCTGTAACATCATCAATGAATGGGTCAACCTGCTGGCAAGTTCATAACTGAATGAACTGTTAGGGGACAAGCCTAGTTAGAAGACCTGGGTCACTTGGGGCATACTTTTTGGAGGATATATCTTCTCTCTGGACCCTTCTGTTCTTGATGTCTTTTCATCCCAGCTTCCATGAGATGAGTAGCCTTTCCACTGTCAAACCCTTCCATTATGATGGTCAATCTCATCACAGGCCCGAAATCACAAAGTCAAGTAGCTGTAGAATAAAACATCTAAAACTATGAGCCACAAATGAATCTTTTTCTCAAAAATAAATAAACAAAGATAGCAATAGATAACATGCCAAACAGCCCTTCCTCCCCACTGGGAAAGTAGTAAGTCATTCCTACTCAGAGATCCTCCAGTGTGTTCAAAAGCCGATGTTCCTGCAGATGATGCTGCCAATTCTCCTCAAGGTTTATCTTCACCTCCACACCCAAACACACAAGATGAATCCCAACATGCTTTAGAAGAATTGTAGGCTTGCTCCTGAAGTAGATTTTGCCCATTTACCAAATGAGTTGCAAGATCTTACAAATGTTTATGAATGATGAATAGATTACCAGGGCTGGTACAGTGAATACCATGGAGTAGAGGGCATGAAAAGCAGATTTTAATTTTCTCAAAGTTCTGTGGTTCATTATCGAGGTGTGGACAGAGTAGGTTTCATTATGAGTTTTCTTTCATTGGCCCGTGGATGGCCATTTTTTTGTTTCCTCACTATGTCTTTCTTCCATTTCTTCAGTCATATTGGATTAAGACCTATCCTCATGACTTTTCCCCCTTAATTACTTCTTTAAGACCTTATTTACAAATACAATCACATGGTGAGGTATTTGGATAGGAATTCAATATATAAATCTGGGTGTAGGTTGTAGAGGAACAAAATTTAGTTCATTATAAGCAGGATCCTGAAAGACATGGTACTATAATTTGGCTGTTTTGGCCCTTCCAAAAGACAATGGAATTGAGAGTCAGGGCCTCAGTGGCACTGTAAAAAAAGCCTTGCAGAAATTAATTCTCATTTTTCCACTCTTCTACCATGCAGAGTCCTTCTCTTTGTCCATCATTATTTGCTGATGCTGGTATCTTGATCTTAAACCTCCAAGTCCCCAGAACTCTAAACCATCTAAACACTTTTAGATAAACATTTGTTCATTACGAATTCCTAGACATTATGTCATATAGAAGCACACAGTGGAACTGAAACATGTAGGTAGAAACAGTTTGGCTCAGTGAACCCTAAATGCAATGTTGGATGGGGTTGTATGTATTGATAAAATAGTTGTGAGTACCCATTCCAAGCTTAACATAGTGCTTCTCACTTTTGGTAAGATGTTGGGACCACCTTTTAAAAAATATCAATTTTAAAAAAATCTACCCCTGCAGGTACTGATATAATTGTTCAGGATATTGATCTGTGCATCATATTTAATTGCTCCAGATGTTTTTAATAGTCTAGAGGCTAAAAATCACTGCAGAATTGACTCTTTTGTTTATGAATGGAACCAGTGAGTGAGGCTGAAACACCACAACAGATTCTGGAAGAGTAAGGAGTATGTGTATATGTTTGTGTGTGCACATGCATGCTCATGTGCATCTGTGTGCAAGTGCAAGTGCATGTATGTGCATGATACCTGGAGAGCAGAGGACAACCACAGATGCCATTATCCAGATGCTTTTTACCTTCTTTTTTTGAGACAGGGTCTCTCATCGCCTGAAATAGGCTAAACTGGCTAGCCCCAGAAATTAGCCTATCTCTATCTCCCCAGAACTGGGATTATAAACATACACACCATATCTGGCTTTTATTATATGGTTTCTATGGATCAAACTCTGATCTTTGTGCTTTCAAGGCAAAGAAGTTTCTCTGGTCCTACCCGGCCCCAAAGTCCCTCAGCCACTTATAAAATAATCAGAGGCTTATAATAATTATGAAATGGATGGCCTATGGCTCAAGCTTCTTGCTATCTAGCTCTTATAACTTAACCCATTTCTATTAATCTATAAGTTGCCACGTGGCCATGGTGTTACTGGTCTGCTGACATCTTACTGCTCCTTGGGCAGTGGCTGGCGTCTCCCTCACCCTGCCCTTCTTCTCTCTGTATTTGGATTTCCCACCTGGTTGTTAGCTTTTTTGCAATAGACCAAAACAGCTTTATTTACTAACCAATGGGAACAGCATATATTCACAGCGTACAGAAAGACATCCCACAGCACTTACCCACTGGGCTATCCTGCCAAGGCAAGAACAGGATCCTGGAATCTTAGAGAGGCTGGAATGTTGAGCTAAATCTATTTTGTATAGCCCATGTAACTACCTCCATTCTTTCCCTATCCCTATCTGCACTCAGGAAGATTTTCAGGACAACTTAGAAATACCTTGGTCACAGAAGACTAACTGTTGTCCTTAGAGAGTTCCAATGAAGTGCATGGGTGGCTATACCAGAGAGGAAGAGAAGGGACGCTGTTGTAGAATTAGGATCCTGATGCCGATAACAACAGTGGAAATCTTGGATGTTAGTTTGGAGGGTCTAATTACCACGATAAGTTACAAAATAGAGGGGCGGTGATCAGCTCAAGGGTGAGGACTGCAGGAGTTTGTAGTGGTGACTTAATGATCATGGCACTTTTAATGTGAAAGCAGATTAGCATGGTCTCAAGTAGTTCATATATAGGAAAATCTCTGTTTAACCATCAAAAGCTAGATTCATTCTCTTGGAGAGGACTCTAAAAACGGAAATGATAGAGCCCATCAGATGGATCTGTCTGCAAAGAAAAAAAAGAGAATTTTTGAAAAAGTTTCCAAATATCAATGCTAGGATGAATTCTTCTCAATCATAGATTGAGAATAGGTGGCTTAAATGGCTTTTATTTGTTTTCTTCCATCTAAGAGTTCATAGTCTTATGATGATGCTGATCTTATATCAATCAAATTTCACTGGTAATTCTTCTCTGACTTCTGGGAAATAACCAGAGTCGTTCCCTGATGTTGTGGTTTAGATATTCAGTATACCCTCCAAGTTCATGTGTTAAAGCTGGGTCTCCTAAGCAGCATTGTTCAGATATGGGGCTGCTGGGAGATTAATCGACTTGGGTATTTGTAAAGCAATGAACTTTGTTAAAAGTTCTTCATTATAAAAGCCAATTCCCTCATTTTGCTTTTTGGCCACCATGATGTAAGCAGTGAGCTCACTATGAGCACCCGGACTTGGTGTTCTGCCTCACCACAGTCCCAGAAACAATAAAACCAAGAGTACCTGAACTAAAACCTCAGGAACCATGAGCTCAAATAAATCTCTCCTTTTTTAAGTTGATTCCCCGGGGTATTTTATCACTGTGAGAAAAAAAAAACACCTGCTTAACACACCTGGCATGCAGTTATCTGTACAGTAGGGTCTAAGGCTCCCTTGCTGTGGATATCTGTATGCTGTGAATGTGTTGCTCTGATTGGTTAATAAATAAAGTGCTGATTGGCCAGTAGCCAGGCAGTAAGTATAGGTGGGACAAAGAAAGAGGAGAATTCTGGGAACAGGAGGGCTAAGTCAGGAGAAGCTGCCAGCCGCCACCATCATAAGAAATAAGATATAAAGTACCGGTAAGCCACGAGTCACATGCCAATTTAGAGATTAATAGAAATGGGTTAATTTAAGATATATGAACTGGATAGCAAGAAGCCTGAGCCATTAGGCCAAACAGTATAAATAATGTGTCTATGTATTTATTTGGGTCTGAGTGGCTACGGGCCTGGGTGGGATTGGACGAAATTCCAGTTGCAAATGGTGCCTAATGTGGGGCAAGAATTTCCACCTAAAACCTGAGATTATACACTCCCTCTCCTCTCTCATCTGCCAGTTGTCTCCCATTGTGTCTTTCCAGTGTTTGTCATTAATGACACATTAAGAAAATTAAATACATCTGGAATTCTGTCTAGGGTGAATGGTCAGCCAGTCACAGCTGGAAGTGGATTCTTCAGCACTTCTCAGAATCCTGGACATCTTCATGTCATCCCAGAGAATGAGGGGATCTGTACCCACCAGACCTGTTTCCATCCACTCCACACTTCTGGGTTTCACTTGAGAGGACCTGTGGTTGTAAAACTCAGTGGGGACATGGGAACCTTCCTTTCCTTTCCTCTCCACACTTGTGGATTAAACAGCCTTGCTCAGCACATCTTTACTTTCCCACGTGTTTCCAAGGTGATCCTAAATGCAGCCCAGTTGTCGGTGAATATTAGCCATCACAACTCTCCTGGGCAATGTTGACACCCCAAAGGCCTTCAGTACAGGACTATATATATTCAAGATCGCAGTTCCCAAGAGACAGTCTGTCTAGTCTAGCCTCAGTCATGAATCCCCACCTAAAGCTAGACAAGGGGGCATGGCAGTCACATGGACTGAGGAAAGGGCATTTCCCCAAGGAGGAGAGGTTAAGCAGATAAGTGTAGTAACTATTTACCACAATACCTGCTAGCATTTTCTTTTTAATTTTATGAGGCTAATCATACTACTTGACAACTTATAGAACAATTTTACATGTTACCAAACCAGACTCCAGGCTTTTCCTGTGAAATGGTCTCAACGTTTAGAGTCCAATCTGTCTGGGTCAACTTAGATTAAATGTACACACTACTTTTTCCAAAAGAGTCTTATAATAAAATGAGCAAACTCTAAATAGAGACACTACAGCTACACTCTTACTTGATTTACTTAATTAAAGTAATTTCAATGTGTTTAAGTGCAAAGGATGTGTCCCAGATGCTAGGGAACTGAATACATCCAGGAGACACAGACGCTGTACGCATATAGTTCAAATTAAGTCATCTAAATAAATAGAAGCAGACATCTAAATAAACAAATGCAATAGGGATGCTTTGGGGGACATTGTGTTTTAATTGTCTATTTATTTAGACTTCTTCGACTCCAGTCTCTTTGGGTCAGAGATCCTGTTCTTGCATTCCCAGCAACTAAGCAGAATGTCTGGGACAGAGCAGATTCTTGATAAGTGTTTATAGAATAAATAAATTTAAAAAAACATAAAACCATAGACACTCAGTTGAAGGAAGGATTATTCGTGTGTGTGTGTGTGTGTGTGTGTGTGTGTGTGTGTGTGTGTGTGTGTGTGTGTGTTAAGACAAGCCACAGTTTCAACTATCCCTTTAAGAGCTGGGAGCATCCTTACTGTGCATACAAAGCTTTATTCCTTGTCCTGTTTCTCAGAAGAGCTCACATTGTTGAAGACAGAGGACTTTGCATCCTTCTTATTTTATTAATTTGCTCTTTGACAGTCCCATACATGTGTATGATACATACTGGCCAGACTTCTCTCTCTAGTCTCCCTCTCCCATGCCCTTTTTTTCCCTCCCACCATGCCCCTCACCCCAACTTTCTAATCTTTATTTATTTATTGTGACACATTTGGTTTATTCAGGAGCCCCTGCCTGGGCATGGGAGTGAAACTATCCTCTAGAGCATGAGTAATTCACCAGTGGCTTTATCACTGAGGACAATGACTCCCTGTCTCCCAGCAGCCCTTGACTTCCTTTAGCTCCCATAGGTGCAGTTAGGCCTCATGATCCCACAACTACCACCTATGACTGAATATCCAGAGGTCCAGTCTTAAGAAACCCTTACAAGAGGCAACTGCAGACGCTGTGAGTTTATGAGTGCCATAGCCGCAATGCCATCCCTGTAAGAATCATTTAACAGCCCATCCTTTGGCTCCTTCCTTTATGATGGATGTTCCTTGGGCTGTAGAGGGAGGGTGGTGATGTGAGGCTGAACACTCAACAGTTACTTGTAAGTACCTTGACCTGCCAGGACTCTGCATTAACCATTGTTAACTGCGGAGAAGTTTCTTTAACCAAGAATGAGGGAGTCTTCTGGGGCTATAAGTCTGTACTGCTATACAGTCTATACGTGGCCCACTGCTATGCCTGGGGAGCCGCACGTTTGCGCATGTCCAAATCCTGTCATTACTCCCGGTGCACAGCACTTTGGTTGTACCAGAAAGTGCCATCCCCAAAAGCAAAAGTACGAGTAATCTATCTCCAAGTAAGATGACCTGCTTCAAATCTCCTACAACTGTTTTATCTAAATCTAGCTGTCCTCTGAACAGACTTTACCTGCTCGAGCCATGTGTATTCCCATCCAGGCACTGTTCTACAGTTTGTAATCGAGTAATGTATACTCGTTCATGTATCCCTGTAACTCTGGGGTCTGTATCCCTATAACTCACATATAAAGGGGCCTCCATCACAGCGACTTGTTCCTTCCTCACTGGAACCAGCACACCTGGTATCAGCTCCTCGGTAAAATGTTTGCCGCCTCACATGCTAAACCAAGAACGGTTCCTCTTCCAGAGAAACTGAGTTATAAAGATAGTCGTTTTATTGCTTGGAGTCCAGAGCAGATCCCAAGTGATTCAACCACTGGGATGCACCTATACAGGGGACTGATGCGGTAAAAACTAGAGAAGGTCTCAGAGTGAGTAAGGACCTGGGGATGCTCAATTATCAGATGTTGGGTCACTAATCGAAAATAATGGTTCTCACTGGGTGTGACGGCACACAACTTTAATCCCAGCACTTGGGAGGCAGAGGCAGTTGGATCTCGGTCTGTTTGAGGTCAGCCTCATCTACAAAGTGAGTTCCAGGACAGCTGAGGCCGTTACACAGAGAACCTTGTCTCCAGAATAAAACACACACACACACACACACACACACACACACACACACACACACACACACACACACAACCAGAAAGGTTCTCTAAACACCTGGAACCTGAAATCTTGAGAGCCACGCTTGTGTAATCCAAAAATGTGCCACACAAAATCAAGCTGCTGTTTTGGACACACTTTGAAAGGAAACATCTCTGGCAGTCCATTTAAACCTTTGTCTCCAATTCAGAATCCATATTTGATGCTAGGCCATATGTATGCCTAATTGCAAACAAAGCTGTTAAAATAACCCAAATGGCCATGGGAAACAGTCTTCAGAAGCCCGTCCAAAGGCTCATCAACAAGCAAAGCCCTGTGGCCACTTTGCTAACCCTTGAAAGCATCGGCACCAACTCAAAACATGTGGCGGCTTGCAATATGAAAAAGAGCCTTTCCCTTCCTTCAGCAATGCCAGGCTTCCATTGGTCACCCTGGGCAGATTCACGGGGAAGACACAGTGCCTGTGTGAGGCACATTGGTGGTCTGTCTCCAGTCCCACTGGTCCATTTGGTAACAGTGGAAATTGTCCCTTCAAAGTTGGCATAAGTTGATATTGGAAGTTGCCCAAAGACAATGGCTTAGTCTCATTATTTACACATAGACCTTCTCATGTGGGAGTCTGTGTGGAGCCAAGTAAGATCCACTAATTAAGTAAATATTAATAAAAAAATTTAATTTCTTCACTGGACAAAACTTGCTTCCAAAAAACTGCAAGTCTCGGTTTAACCATAAAGTGGGAGAGTGTGCTGTCTGTTTAGTTGGCTCCACTGTTTACGTAAGATTCATACACATCATGTACAGAGACGACTAATTTTCAAAGTTAGAAGACACCATACACACCTAGTATTAAAACCATATTGAGCAAAAACATTCTTGATTCAGAAGGCGCCTTTGAGGGTAACAAGCCTCTGGGCCGACATTAAACATGTCGTTTTTTAAGAGCTTTGGGAGAATAAACTCACTCCCCACAGACCAGCCATGGGATGTGCACTTCTAAACAAATTCTTCACATTAACTCAGTCACTCGTGATTTATTTCTTTCTCATAAAATAGAACCTTGTGCACAGAAACAACCCAGTTGGTTTGAATGTGGGAACCTGAATGTGGGAACCTCGATTCTTATGAACAGATACAATCAGCTTTTATCTATGCTTATTTTTACATCATTGAAATGACACTACATGGAAAAATAAGTTGTTGTTATTGTTGTTTTTTCATCTTGACTGCCAGTGATGGTACATTTTACATATCCTTGAACATTTTTTATTAACATTTTAAAACTGCTATGTAATATTGCCCCAGATAAATCATCTGTAAGATACTTTACTACTTCCCATTTTTGAACATTAATTTCAATCATTTCTGACATTTAGCTGTATTCTCATGATAATTATTTAGTGTGCTAACTTTTCTCTGGTGATTCTCCTAAAGTAACTCCTAAGAAATGAATTATAATCAGTGTTCTTAAGATACATGTTTCTGCACATCTCCCTATCTCTATATGTGTATATAATGTTTACCAATTTATTCACCATTTTAAATATTGATTTTACCACCATCAAAACTAATGAAAATTCATTTAGATTGACTTTTTAGTTGAACCTTTAATCATTCTCCTCACACATATCTCCTGGTAGACTGTATATTTCATTAATCTATGTAGCTGTTTGCTGTGGGATATCTTTCTGTCTACTGTGAATATATGTGTTGCTCCCATTGGCTAATAAATAAAGCTGCTTTGGCTTATGGCAAGGCAGCTTAGAAGCAGGCGGGAAATCAAAGCAGAATTACAGAGAGAAGAAGGGCGGAGTTGGGGAGACGCCATCCCACCATCCAGAGAGCAGCATGTGATGGGACACAGGTAAAGCCACAGAGCACGTGGTGATACATAGATTAATAGAAATGGGTTAGGTTAAGTTATAAGAGCTAGCCAGCAAAAAGCTTGAGCCATAGGCCATATAGTTTGTGATTAATATTAAGCCTCTGAGTGATTTTTTTCATGACTGGGACTATGGGTGGGAGAGATTCGTCCAGACCGCCGGGCTGGGTGCGACTGGAAAAACTTCCAGCTACAGCTGGTTGCTTAGTAAATTCTTCTAAATGAAAATATTACCAAATAAATAAATAAATAAGAATATAAACCAACATGTTCTCTGAGGCTACAGGTTCTTTCTGTGATTCTGCATGATTTGGGAAAAGAGGGCACAAGGAATCCCAAAGCTCTCAACTAGGCTCTAAAGTAATCTATTTCTTTAGTTTAGAATTTTAAATTTTTATTTATTTTATTTGATTTTTAGAATTTTCAAGAATTTGTTAATTTTTTCATCTTATGTGTATAAATGTGTTTTCTGCACATAAATATGTGCACCACATGCACGCCTGGTGCCTGCAGAGGTTCGTAGAGGGCATCAGTTCCCAGTAACTGGAGTTACAGATGATTGTGAGTCACCGTATGAGTGTTGTGAATTAAACCTAGGTCCTCTGCAAGAGCAACAAGTAGTCCAAACACCTGAGCTATCTCTCCAGCCTTGTAATTTATTGTAATTTATTTATTTTTTTTAGTGTGTGTGTGTGTGTGTGTGTGTGTGTGTGTGTGTGTGTGTGTGTTGGGAATGTGCATGTGTGAGTATGTGTGTTTTTTGTGCATCCCAATAAAGCTTATCTAGGGATCACAGGAAAAAGCCTGCCACTATATTAAACATAGAGGTCAGGCAGTGGTAGCACATGCCTTTAATCCTAGCATTCAAGAGGCAGAGATTCATCCCGATCTCTGTGAGTTCAAGGCCATACTGGGAACAGAGCCAGGCATGGTGGCACACATCTTTAATCCCGGCACTAGTTAACCATAGAGGTTTGGAGGTCTGTACAGACAGCAAGTGATAGAGCTGGGTGGAAAGAGGAAGTGATGTAGCTGGACGGAGAGAGGAAGTAAGAAGGCAGGGACAGACAGGCATATAGGCATGAGTATACAGGAAGTAGCTCTCTCTCGGGAGGCTAAGGAGTTGGTAAAGTGAGGTTGACCGTGACTTGTTCTATTCCTCTGATCTCTCAGCTATCACCCCAATATCTGGATCCAGGTTTTTTATTAATAAGACTGTTTAGCAATTCGTCTTACAAGGGTGCTATATCCCCTGGAACTGCCATTACAGGTGGGGTACTGGGCACTGAATTCAAATCTTCCGGAAGGTGAGTACTCCCTCTTAATTGCTGAGACATCTTTCCTGTCCTAGTTTCTCAATGTAAAACATAATAAGTAACAATTGCTGTGCTTCAGTATCCTCTGCATTTCTGCAGGATGGATATGTGTACAGACATATCTGAAAATTCATATTCCTTCTCAGGAATTATATTCAAATATTTTAAGGCAAAAAAGACATGAAAAGCTCAAGAAAAAATAGCTTCTGTGTCTCCCCCCCTTTTTAAAATAGGAGTCTTTTTTTTTTTTTTTTGATTTTTCGAGACAGGGTTTCTCTGTGTAGCTTTGCGCCTTTCCTGGAGCTCACTTGGTAGCCCAGGCTGGCCTTGAACTCACAGAGATCCACCTGGCTCTGCCTCCCGAGTGCTGGGATTAAAGGCGTGTGCCACCACCGCCCGGCTCAAAATAGGAGTCTTAAGGAAAGAAAATGGTCATTTGAAATGAAAAGGACATACCGTCTGGCCTTATCTGTTTTGCTTCCTTTCTGAATTTCCACACACTCCCCAAATGAGTCAAAATTGACTTCAAAGGCAATGAAGACAGAGATCTATAGATAAAGGTGATGATGATCGGGCAGCATTGGACATACATTTGACGCCAGAAAACTGTATGTTTAAAATTGGCGAAAGTGCTGACTTTTATCTTACACCAGTCTCAGCCCCCTCTCTTCCCCAAAGAGCAAGAGAATCTCTCATCTTTCACTCTCTTGGCCTTTCTGAATGACTGACTGTCTGCGACCAAGCCTTATAATTCTGACACAAATCATTGCTCAGTGGTGGCAGCTGTTGGGGCTTCCTATTATCTAGGGAAGTCAGTGGACTCGGGTCCTTTGCTTCCCATCTTCTTTACATTCAACAGTGTGAATAGGTCATGAACATAGCCGTATTTGGACAGGAAAGATGTCAAAATAGTCCCAGCCTCACTATTGCTTGGTAACAGGGAGGCAAGGCTTGGGATTGTCATCAGACAACTACCAGATAACTTATGTTAAATGTTTCTTGCTTCTGTGATGGGAAGATCCTGGGACATGTAATGTATACATTGAATTAATAAATCACCCACCAATTTTGAAGTTTATTATCTTGAATAATGTAATTTGGCTCAAGATGGATGTGTAAATTGGCTTGGTTGGATCTTTTTAGAATGTGCACATAGAAAAAAAACACAAATAAGCATAAGTATTGTCAATTAAAATAAAATGATTAATTTATACAGAGAAGAAAATGATAAGCATACTTCAATTATACAAAGAAGTCCTCCTGGAGTATACATGCCACATTTGGATTAGAATATTTTTAAGACTATTTTAAGACATTTCTTTACATAATTAATTTCTGTTTTTGTTACTTTTCTCATCTCAGTACCAAACAGAAATAACTTTGGGGAAAGGGGATTTATTTTGGCTTACAATTTGAGAAAATACAGTCCATCATGATGGAGAAGGCATGACAGGATTCCCAGCAATGGCACCATAGAACTGGGACTCCTGGTCAACCAGGAAGTAGAGGTGGAGTACAGGCTGGACCTGAAGAAAGCCTGGAAGACTAGCTGTAGCCATTCAAGTTCACCTGACAGTGAACGACTTCACCCAGCCAGTTTCCACCTCCTAAAGAATTCACAGCCTCCCAACAGCACCACCTGCTGGGAACCACGTGTTCACTGCACACATGAGCCTGTGCAGCACACTTCCACTCAAACTGTAACAACACCAGTTCTCTCTTACTCCCACACTCAGCTTTTAATAGTGTTGTCTATACAATATATTAATGATGCATAACATGTACAAAATAAAGTTCTCATCACACTTATCCCAGTCACCTTTTTTTGAATCCTTTCTTCTTTCCAACTAGTCTTTATTCTATTTTCTTGTCTCTCTCTCTCCTCTCTCTCTCTCTCTCTCTCTCTCTCTCTCTCTCTCTCTCTCTCTCTCTCTCTCTCTCTAAAGAACCACAGAAGACTTTTAAACTCATGACAGGCATTAAATGAAAAAGCAAGCAAGTATAATAGAATGTTATTGTAGTTACTAGGAATATATTAATTAATTAGTGGAGTCGCTTTAAATATGTAAAAGATAAAAACAGTTTAGAAATTATTTTAACCATGAGAGCCACTGAAATAAATGTCTTGGGCATTTTCTCCATGGGAGGCCTTGTTCCAAGTACTTACTTGTTTCAAACTTCCATTCTTCACACAGCCCTGACAGGCAAACATCAAGTGTAGCCGCTGCCCACCTTACGCATTAGGAGGATGGGATTCGGTGAATTAGCAACTTGATAAAGGCTTGCAATTAGAGTCATTGCTCTTGTTCTCTGCACTCTAGTGCACACATGATTTTACTCTGGGCACAGGATGTCCACAATCTTAAAAGAGGGAAATACACTGCATTTGGGCTGTACCTGAAAGTACCTGCTGGCTTTGGCAAACTAGACAAACATCTCTGAGAAATGACATTAATTCACCTCTAAACAAAACATAGACAAGAATTAGTTCGTTTGCTACTAACTCTCAAGTTTGGGTAGTTAACTAAATTGTGACTGGGCCCCAGAATTCTCCAGAAATATCTCCATTGTACTCTTGGAGAAACACACTGAAGGCTGACAGGAGTGAGGCAAAAGGAATCATTCCTGGCACAATGGGTCCAAGGACACCTTTTCCAAGCATTGGCTACCTCAGATACGCTTGCTTTCTACCACAGCAGGTGGCTACTGGACTGTTGGTGGGGAAAGGGTGATAGACAAGCAGGGACCCACCCACCCTCCTTGGGTCTCGCTCTGGAGAAAGCCAGTCCCTTCCCAGGCCTGCCTCCTCAGTAGTGACGGCCTTGGTTCTTAGCTCTGTCCCTACTTACGATTCCCTCACCAACCTTGGGAGTCCTGGATCTGATCGACTTAGAGAGGAACCAGAGAGTTCATGAAGCTCCTGCTTCACTAAATTCAGAAAAGGAAAGCCCCAATGGAAGGGGGTCCGATGTTTGGCATCAGAGGTCACATAGGGCCAAGAAGTGATGACTAATCAGCGCTCCACACCGCGGCCTTTTGCCTATCAACTTCCTCTGGGATATCGGCCTGTATCAGCCCACTTCATCTTGGCCAGAAAGGGGCAGATGAGTGTCTCCTCTGGAGCTGGTGACTCAAGGGTTGCCTTAGTGACCAGTTTGCTTGTTTCTTCCCTGGGTTTCCATCCTCTGTCCTGCTTCCACATCCATAAAACAAAGAATCTTTATGCTCTATTTATTTCTGGAGAAAAAAAAAGTGTTCTGCACTAATATGGAAATTATGGCTCCAGCAGTGGACAGCATGTTGCCAGCCTCTACTGATTTGGGATCTTCTTGTTGACTGTTTGCTTTCATTTTAGACCTTGCTTCTTTCAGGGTATGCAGTTTAGCTCCAGCTGGCCACAAGCCTGAATGCTCTTGCCTTAGCCTCCCAAGGGCACCACAATGACCCGTAGACTCAGGTTCTTCCTCCACAGGAGGAACATTGGTAGGCAGCAGAAGCATCTCACAAGTCCTCCAGCCCTCACCTTCACCCTGACCAGAAACAAATCACTGAGCTCCTGGTGCTCTAGGTTCCCATCTGGGAAACTGAGGTAACACTTCTAGGTTATCTCATGTGGCTGGTGCAACAACCCAAAGACGTTATGCAAATAACAAGGTTAGTGAAAGTCCCGAACAACTGGACAAGGGCTATGGGGGATGTAAGGTGTGTTCCCTTACTGACATGGTAAAGGATGGTCCTGCTGATAACCAAACTAGAAAGTTGTCCTGGGGTGGATCTGGATCTCATGTGCAATGACGTAGCAAATGAAGATGAACTGTGATATAAAATAAAAATATTATTCAATAATGAAAAAGGATAAAGCATTGATAAAAAATATATATAGCTAAACTTGAGGACTATTATGTCAAGGGAAAGAATTTGATCACAAAAGGCCACATAGTCTTATCATTCTACTTATATGAAATGCAGGAATGGAAACTTCATAGAAATAATGCAAATTAGTGGTCGTGTAAGCACAGGAGGCTTGTGTCGGAGTTTAATGCAGCATTTCTTCAGGGAGTAATGGAAACAGCTTAGAATTTAATGTGGTGATGGTTGTCCAGCTGCTCTGTAGATGCATGGAAACCTATTGAATTATACGTTTAAATGGCATTTGCATGGTATGTGAGTTATAGTTCAAGAAGACTATTTTTTTTTTAAAAAAAAAAAACATCTAGATTTGTGGAATAAAATGAGAAGGAACTAATTTTTTATTAAACAGACAGCTATCAAACCACCAACACCACTTAGAAAGCCATTACAGCCAATTGGGGGAGGACTTTAAGCACTTTTAAGATAGCTGTACTTGACAGATTAGTTTTCAAACGTGTTACAATACATTCAAAAATTAAGTTGCAAACGTAAGTTCCCTATCAATTACTAGCTTGAGTAAGCTACACTGCTCCTGGGTTTGGGATTGAATGCAAGAAAACCATTAAGAAAAATAGAGTTACAGTTTGTTTTAAATGTTTATGTCATCAAAATCTTGAAATTTTTTTTCATAGAATTTGATAATCAGTGGAAACATTGTTAACATTCTGGATTCACCCTTGGAGCCACTCTGTGTCCTGATGTAAAAGCCTCCTTTAAGGAAAAACCCCTCCTTCCCCTTCCCCCTCTCTTCCTCCTTTCCCAGCGGTGAGGTGTGCACAGCTTCTCCCCCTCTCTCTTTCTCCCTCTTTTTTATCTTTCTCTCTATCTTTCTATTATAATAAGCCAGGCGGCAGCGGTGGTGGTGGTGGTGGTGGTGGTGGTGGTGGTGTTGGCGCACGCCTTTAATCCCAGCATTCAGGAGGCAGAGGCAGGCGGATCTCTGTGAGTTTGAGGACAGCCTGGGCTACAGAGTGAGATCCAGGACAGACTCCAAAGCTACACAGAGAAACTTTGTCTTGAAAAACAACAACAACAACAAAAAAAATTCCTTAATAATAGACCCTCTCCACGTGGATGCAGTGTCTGGGGTGTGAGTGATTTCCCATGCGCCTTAGCTCTCTGCCACATCTGCATGGCATGTTTCCCTCACCCATGGGACACCTTGGTTCGGCCAGGCAGGACCTTATCATTACAAATATTCCATAAAAATTATGGCCTAGCAAAATGTCTCTAGACATACTTGGTTAGGAAATTGAAAAGTTATTTTTGCCAAAACATTATAGAGTTTCTTTTTGTGGGGAATTCTTGTAATGCCCTAGTTAATTTGCTTATCGGTAATTCTTGTCATGATTTACCCTATCAGTATTTATCATTTAATTTTTAAATGGCTTCCCGCCTTAAACTTCCATTCTAATTCCACATTTTATGAAGTAGATTACTAAGGGAAGCAGGTAGGCTGTACAGATCCTCTCATCTCCCTCTACTCCTAAAAATGCAGCTCCCCAGTCTTTTACCCAGTGCAGTAGCAGATCAACTGCTGTGGCCTCTCTCCTCCCACTTCCCTCATCTCCAATGGGTCTCACAGATCTTCCCCTCCCAACTTCCTCTCCCCCATGATTGCTTTATCCCAGCCCCCAACTCCAGCAGGCATTCCCTGGGAGCACCCAGGCCCCTCCAGCCAAGGAAGCAGCAGCCCAACTGTGGATCTTTTTCTCTCCCCTCTGTTCCCCCAAGTCCAGTTCCTCAGTCTCTACCCCAGCTCTGTATCAGATTATCTGCTGCAGCCTCCCCCTCCTCCCTGGCCCCCTCTCCAGCAGATCATAAGATCTTCTCCTCTGACCTTCCTCCCCACTCACCCTGTGATCCCAGCCCCCAACTCCAGCAGGATCTCTCTGGGAAGCCCCCACAGGAGGCTGACAGGGAAGCAGGTAGGCCGGGAAGCAGGTGAGCTAACGTCAGATCTTCACTCTCCCTTCGTTCCTCCATGTGGAATCCCCAAGTCTCATGTCACCTCTGTAGCAGACCATCCGCTGTGACCTTTCCTTATGGCTGCTGCTCCTTAGTTTAGAAGAAATGTAAGATATAGATGTACCAACTTCCTGGAAACTGGGTGGCCACGCTGGTCAGGGAATCAGGTAGGCAATCTTCAATCTCCTTCCTGTACTCCACTTCCAGTCCTCCAGTCTTACTCCAGCTTTGTAGCGGGCCACCTGCTGTGACCTCTCCTTCCTCTCTGCCCCTATTTCCAGGGGACTATGGAGAGTCTCTGGACAAACCCACCTTTCCTTCTTCCTGGATCCTCTCAGTATCTCACACACACACACACACACACACACACACACACACACACACACACACACACACAAACTAATCCCCATTTCTTCATGTCAGCTCCCAAAACGTAGAAACAGTTTCTACCCTGGACCCCCAGGCCACACCTCACAGGGCCTAGGAAGTACTCCCTACCAGGCAACCCACAGCCATCACACTCTCTTAAGATCCAGAAAGAACAGAAATTAAAGAACAAAACACCTACCCAACAAAGACAAGATCAGAAATCAACACATAGAATTACAATACCAAACCCAGGTTCATAGATACCAGCATAAAAACACGATCAATAATAGCCAGGACAATTTGATTCCTCTAGAGCTGAGTAACCCTGCTATAGTAACCCTTTAAAAAAAAAAAGGCACAAAACGCCCAGGGAGTCTGGGACACTGTGAAATGTCCAAATCTACACAGAATAACAATAGAGAAAGGAGAAGAAACCCAGGTTAAAGGCACAGAAAACATTTTCAACAAAATCATAGAAGAAAACGTCACTAACCTAAAGAAGGAGATGCCTATCAAGGTACAAGAAGCATACAGATCAACAAATAGATTGGACCAGAAAAGAAAGTCCCCTAGTCACATAATAATCAAAATACTAAACATACAGAAGAAAGAAAGAATATTAAAGCTGTAAGGGAGAAAGACCAAGTAACATAAAAAGGCAAACCTATTAGAATTACACTTGGTTTCTCAGTGGAGATTGTAAAAGCAGGAAGGCCCTGGACAGTATTCTACAGACTCTAAGAAACCACAGATACCAACCCCAAATACTATATCCCATAAAACTTTCAATACCCATGGATAAAGAAAATAAAGCATTCCATGATAAAAGCAGATTTAAGCAATATCAATCTACAAATCCAGCCCTACGTTAAGAGCTAGAAGGAAAACTCCAACCTACAGAGAGTAACTACATCCAAGAAAACACGGGGAATAAAATAATCCCATACTAGCAAAATCAAAAGAGACTGCATGTAAAAGAATCCCAATAGACCCATACTTAGTGTCCTGCACAAAACTCAACTCCAAGTGGACCAAAGACCTCAACATAAATCCAGATACACTCAAACAGATAGGAGAGAGAGTGGGAAATAGTTGTGAACTCATTGTCATAGGAAAAGACTTTCTGAACAGAGCACCCATTAGCACAGGCACTATGATCAAAAATTAATGAATGGGATGGCGTGAAACCAATGTTTCTCTATGGCAAAGGACACCGTCATTCAGACAAAGCAGCAACCTATAGAATGGGGAAAGGCTTTTCACCAACTACACATCTGATAGAGAGCTAGTATCCAAAATATATAAAGAACTTAAGAAACTAGATATTAAAAAAAAATCCAATTAAAAAATGGGCTACAGACCTAAACAGAGAATTCTCAAAAGAGAAAACCCTAATGGCTAGGAAACATTTAAAGAACTGTTAAACATCCTTAGCCATGAGGGAAATGCAAATCGAAACTGCTTTGAGATTCTGTCTTATACTGGTAATAATGTTGAAGATCAATAAAACAAGTGATAGCTCATGGTGGTGAGGATATAGTGTGAGAGGAACACTCCTGCATGGCTGTGGGAGTGCAAACTCGTACAACCACTATGGAGATCAGTGTGGAGGTTCCTCAGGAAGATGGGACTCAATCTACCTCAAGATCCAGCTCTACCACTCTTGGACATATACCCCAAGGATGCTTCATCCTATGAGACACTTGATCAACTATGTTCATTGCTGCTGTTGGAAACAGGGAACATATTAGATGTCTGATTGTTAGTTTTTTTGTTTTATCTTATTACATTTTATTTTATTATCATCTCTTAGAAGCCTGTTATTTTTTCTAATAAAAAGGGAGTGGATTCAGAAGAGGCGTTGGGGAGAAGCCGGGAGGAGGGAAGGAGGGGAAACCATAATCAGGATACATTATGTAAGAAAATAAAATCTATTTTTAATACAAGGGAAAAATATATTATTATCATTGCCATATTGCTACTCATAAAAGAAAAAAGCTTTGTTCATCCGGGTATGGAGGCACACATCTGTAATCCTACATTTGTGAGGTAGAATCAAGTGCATCTCCATGGATTCAAAGCCAGCCATGGCAATGAGATCCTGTCAAAAGCAAACAAAAAGCAACATCTCTACTCAGTAAATGCATCTATTATGTAAATAAAATCTTATAATTTGTATTAAAATTATAATTCTTACAATAATATAACTTATTATTCAAATTTTAGAAAATGCATTTAAAATGGAAAACAACTTCATTCAATGTTAATGTCACAAGAAGAAAACCATGGTAACTCCTTCGAGAAAAATCTGTCTTTCTCAAGAGAAATATGATATTTCACTCAAACTCATATCAAGACATTCTATTCCATGTGCCTTCTGGTTTAACTGTCTTGTTTACATTAACTTGATAGAACCTGAAAATGTGACACTTTCAGGATTGGGTATCAATTTCATTTTTAGGAATTAAAAAAATGACTATAAAATATCTAGCAGCAGTTGAAACTACATTTAAAAGCAATGAAGTTTAAATTTATACTGAAAACATTTTTTAAGAGCTGGGCGTGGTGGCGATACTTTTAATCCCAGCACCCAGGAAACAGAGGCAGGTGGATCTCTTATGAGTTTGAGGCCAGCCTGGTCTACACAGTAAGTTCCAAACCTGAATGGCTGCATATTAAGACTCTGTCTTGGGGTGTGTGTGTTGGGGGAGGGGAGTAGGGGAGAAAAAGAAAAGAAAATGGGGGGAAAAAATCAAAAGAAAATTTCAAATTCTAAAATCTTGCCAAGATGCACTCCTGGCTTGGATGAGCATAAAGCATTTTCTCCAGACTACTCCAGATTCCTTCTGTCCATCTAGTGTTCATCTGGCAATATTTTAGAAACAAATCCGGAAATAAGCCATTTATTCAAGGAATCACAATTAATATTTTAAAAATACCTGTGTCATGTTTTATTGTTTCATAAAAATAAGATGCATTTTTTAAAAATTACCTAAGAATTAAATGACTTGAATGCTCAGTGGACTCACATGCCAATTCTGTTTTAATTTTCCACCTCACTTAGTGAGTGTGGGGATGTCTCACATTCACTTTTGAGGAACTTTCTTTATGCTCTCTTAAGGTCTACAGCTCTCACTGAATCAGGGCGGGTTCACACCGAGCATTAGAAAACAGCTTGAATTTCAAAGATGTGATACTTTTTCAAATGAATCATTAAAAAAAAAATTCAAAGGTCAACAGGGAAAGAGATTTCAGTTTTCCTCACAGAAGAATTTGGCTTTTTAAAAGCATTTATGGCATAAGATTGCTGCAGAAATCTGGAGTTAATTCTGATTTTGGAGGGCAACACTTTCAGCAGCTCTCATTTTTCTAAGTGTCAATTAAATGCTGTGCTAAATGCTTCATTGCGGTTGAAGCTGTTGCTCTAAACACTAATAAGGTGATGAAGTGGGAAAAATATTAAAAAAATACATACTAGAAATAATTCAGTTTCATAGTACTTGTACATAAAGAAATTTTACTGAGAATATGAGGCATATTTAAAATAATGCTATTCATGCATTTTTCAAAGCAAAAAAAAATCAGCTTTCCAAATGTAACTGAAACCTCCTTTACACATACCATCAAAAGAAATCAAATTGGAGTTCTCAAATTATTTAAATAAACTGATTTATAAATACCAAATGGAAGTAAATTAAGAGTAGCTGCATTATTTTAAGCTATTTTTTTTTTAAAGCCCATAAATGTACATTGATCCCCCCCCCCCCCAACTACAAAATAAATGCCAGGCACCAACTAATGTTGTTGGAATGAATTCCTTTGACAGATGGACGCGTCCCGATGACAGGTATTTTCCAGGTCTAGGATCCCGCAATCACATCTCTGGAAGGTTTTCTGCATGAAGTGTTTGAAGAAGTGGCAGACGTGACACTGATCTCTGAGCTCCATTCCCTGTCTCTGTTACCGTGGGGCAGGGGCCATGTGGGAGAGAAGAGAAGGTAAAGGCGATAAGGGAATCTGAACCAAATGCTGTTGCATGCTAGAAATGATTAGACGCCCTTGTCATGGAGCTGTTGCAGAGTTCCAGGTGAAGGAGGGGAAGAAAAGGTCAAGTGCATGCATACGAGAGGGAAAAAAAAAGGAAAAGCATGTATTATATAGTCCATAGAATGTGTGTGTGTGTGTGTGTGTGTGTGTGTGTGTATGGTGTGTAGTCATTAGCAGTGTGTGTATGTGTGTCTGGGGAGCCAATAGGCCACTCCTGGACCCTCTCTCCTCATCCTTGTTAAATGTCCTTTCACCAGGAGAAGGGAAGAATGGAAGTTGCCCTTGTGACTCATTAACACCCATCAGGTTTGGCTACACAATATGTTTGTGATTAAAACAAAAGTGTAAGCATGAATGCTCTGTTCTTTTCCCTTGAGGGTCTGCAGAGCACGGGCCCTGAGGTTCTGCAGCTCAGTCGGCCCTCTTGGTGCAATGATCTCATTTGGGGGAAGAGTGTGTCTTACACAAGCATCCATCTAGTTACTGGCATTACACACTGGCTAGGTTCTAGGCTCTGTTCTAGACAACAAGCAAACAAAATCCTTGCTCTCCCGGAGCTTGCACTTTTGTGGACAAATCAGGTTTTTAACAAAAGTAACAGTGAGTTTCATTTCCTACGTGTCAATTAAATGTTGTGTTAAATGCTTCAGTTTCGCTGACTGTTAGCATGTCTTTTCTCAATTTAACATCTGCAAATTAATATGTTGGATGGTTACTCTTGTCAACTTGAGTAAGAGTGGCAAATGCCTACGATGGCTAGAGCACACCTCTTCATGAATCCCATAGGGTGTTTCCAAAGAAGACTGGGTTCTAAGGGCTTTGACTTAATGAAAAGATTACTCCATGGACAGGTCCAAAATTTTAGGAGACTACCCACTGGTAGGTGGAGGAACTTCCGAAGATGGAAGAACGTTGGCTGGAGGAAGTAGAACCTCCATGGCCAGGGGCATGCCCCCTAGGGCTGCTTCTACCCTGGCCATTTGTGCTGCTTTTCACCCTGCTTCCTGGCTGCCATGTCTGTTATGCTCAACTATGTTCTCCCTGCCACAGTGGGCGGAAATATCTGAAACCATGAGTCCGAATCAATAACTCCCTCCTGGAAGTGCCTCCCTGGCTGGTGTTCTGTCATGGTTATGAAGAAGGAAACTGACAGAGCATCTGTTTGAACACTGATGGTCGGACTTCGCTTGGCACTTACGGTGGTCAATTCAATACCGACAACCTTGAGTGACAGCATTCAGAGTCCACTTAGATACTTGAGGGAATTGAGCTATTAAGTACTTTCAGAGTACAATAGAGTGGACTGTTGCAATTTAAAACAATGGGGTCAGGGATAGCCTTATGGAGACAGAGCCACTTAAAAGAAGTGGTGCCCCATGGCACATTCTAGACCAATGAAATCAAACACAAATGCTCTGAGATAACTGGGTACCACTTCATGCTTGTAGAAATACTGGATCAGCTTATGGATAACTGCAGCTGGCTCCAGGGAGGTTTAGTCTTAAGAAAGGATGAGATGGGACAATAATCCAGACAGCGGAGAGTCTCCATCGCCACTGTAAAGACTTTGATGTTTCTTCTGAGGGAAGAACGGCAAATGGATTTTGAACACAATGTGAATCATAAGACATAGGGTAAGAAGCACTTCAAATAAGTGTGTTGAAACTGGACTGACTGAAGGGCGTAGAGGAAACAAAATGAATATTTAGGAGTAATATTCAAAAAATAGATGGTAATGGCTATGCCAAATTGGAGCGATAAGATAATGGGAGAGTAGCCAGTCTCCAAGTGGATTTTGGAAATGATACCACAGTCACAGTTGATGCTGGATGTGGGCTCTAAAAGACAGGTGAGTAGTGGATAGCTCCAAGGTTTGGGGCCTCAAACCCTGGAGTTAAAATGCTACCACAGACCATCCCAGTTGTAAATGGATGTTTCTAACACGAGGTGGAAGCTTCTGACCGTACCGGGAGTTGTGTATTCAAACTAAAAACTCCCAATAGCAATGACCATCGGAGATCTGGCACAGTAATACACAGTGAGAAGTCAGCAACAGAGAGGAAACCAGACAGACAGCAAAGCGTGGAAGACACATAACGCTGGTGTCCAGTTGTTCCTGAACGTTATCTCATTCGATTCCAACATCAACCTACCACGGCCAGTGCCATACCAAAGCCAGGAACTTATGGTTGTCCCTGGAAGGTGAGAGTTCTCTTCTCTTGGGGCCATACTGGTTTCCCACCACTTCGCTCTGCTCATTTCCATCTCCTAGAGAACCAACATGTTTTTTCTCTCCTTTTATTTAGGGTCGAAGGAAGAATATTTCAGTAGTTATCACATAGTGATGTTCCAAAGGGAATAGCCTTTTTGGCCAGCATGCCTCAGTTCCCCCAGAGTATCTCGTGTTTTGTCAGCAGCTCTCTGCCCTCCAAGGATGCTAGCCCTGGCAGTGATAGTGGGGTTGAGTGGCGTGGTTATCTTCCATTCCCCATCACATATCGGTGAAGCAGGTGTGGTGTGACTCCAGGCTGATGTATCACCTGGCTCCATAATTCTTCCCTCTGTGAGGTTTGATCTAAAGCCTCCCACGCATCTGTGAAGGTGGCTAGCGGGAGGCTGGGTTCTTGACCCTTCCCTGTCTTTTTTTTTTTTTTTTTTTTTTTTTTTTTTTTTTTTTTTTGGTGTCAACAAAAGCCTGAAAAAAACTTTACACAGCATGAAGACAAATCGGCCATGCCTGCCTGTCTGCCTGCTCTGAGAGTTTCACTGGATTGAGGCTGAACCTGAAGTCTTACTCTCCTTTGCTGCAAGAAAGCAGCATGAATAAGTATCTAATTTTGCTGGCCTGCTGTCAACAGGTTCCATCATGATGCTCTACTTACACAAACACCTGTGTTCATGTTATGCCTGTTGAATAAAGAAGACTAAATAAGATCAACAGTTTTATTTAAAAATCCCATGACATGCTGGGCGGTGGTGACGCAAGCCTTTAATCCCAGCACTCAGGAGGCAGAGCCAGGAGGATCTCTTGGAGTTTGAGGCCAGCCTGGTCTACAGAGCAAGATCCAGGACAGGCACCAAAACTACACAGAGAAACCCCCTGTCTCGAAGAAAAAAAAAATAAACCATGACATAAAAAAAAAAAATCAGTGATCATCCCAAGAATTAAAACAACCACAACTTGAATGAGAAAAAATAACTAGCAGATGCACTTTTTGGAATGAATCAGATGTTAGAAATATTTTATAGGATTTTAAGGAGTCATCGTGAAATTAATCTAATGAACAATTATGAATTCTCCTGAATCAAGCAAAAACATAGGAAATTCCAGCAGAGAAACAGAAACGACAGCCATAGGAAATAAAAGAAGACACTAGCTGAGTGGTCTGACTATGGAGTAGAGACGATAGCATGAAGCAGTGAGCTGGGGAGATCTGTCCAAACAAAAGAAAGAAAACAGAATAGATGGAATAGACAGTCTCAAGAGCCCCGCCCACCCACCCACCCACCCTAAGATGCAGAATAGGAGCTCACACCATTGTCGTCTTGGGAAGAGATCAGAGAAAATGACTGAAAAATGATGAGTGTATAAAGTAAAAACTGTGTTCATTGAAGAGATTAGCTGAACCCCGAACAAAAGAACCGGACGAAAGCATATCCCACTTAAAGATGAAGAATAAAGATGAAGAAAATCATCTCATTGACAGCACCCAGAGAAAGTGAGTTTTCTCATCTTAACAGAGAGGAAAGAGCAATTTTTAATAATTTTTTTTTAAATACTGGAGGGGAACACAAATAATTGCCAATTTTGGATTCTGCATTCAACAATATTGTCTTCATCAATAAAGATATCCTCAGATGAAGGACTACTCGGCAGATCTGTTGCTAGCAAAGAATGGCTAAGGAATGTTCTCTATATTACCAGAAGAAAACTTGGAATTCTATTAAAAAAAGAATAGACTAAAATAAGTAAAAGGAAAGATGGATAATTATAATGGATACTCATAAATTTTATAAATATAATAACATAGATAATTATAATTCTCATTATATTAATTTCTCATATCATATTAATTTCTCATTAATTTCTTATATCATATTTGATGACCCATCAGATATTATAAAACTATCACATACTGTGATCCATGTACTCAAAGGAAGTAGAAACAATTACATTTTTTTTAAATGTGGCAGTAATGGAGCCTGAATAAAAGCCAGCTTTCTAAACTATATCTGAGAGAGCAAAGCATCACCAAAGCTGGTGGATGGTGATCAGTTACACATGTGTACCATAGGACATATGTGTACAGGTCAAACATTGAAACAAGTGTGCTAAAAACACTGTTTATATTTGATACTGAAGTCAATAAATAAATACTTAAAATGAATAGTTAGTATTTAAGTCAAGGTGGAATGAATAAATAAAAATTAGCTATAGAGAATAACTTGGTATTATATAAATTGTTATAAATCAAAACAATTACCCATGGAAATTTTAGGATGATCGAAATTGTATGTGGCATTGATGAAAGGATCTTTTGTGAATTACTGAATCAGGCGATGAAAATTTTTAATCACAGAACAGTGTGAAGTCCGTGTGAATGAAACACGAAACCGAGCTGACTGCGGCAAGAGCCAAAAGCCTGGGCTTTTCATCATCACATCGTGTCCTGATACCATTTCATTCATGTTATGTTTGTTTCCAGATTTACTGCTTCTAACCTGATCCAAAGCAGCTGCTTTCCCACAAGGAGGCTTATCTTTTTCTGCACGGGGAATAAAACAGGGTTAAGAATGCAAGCAGAGACGGCCCCATCCCTACAGAGACTCGGGTCAGAGGAGAAGATGTGCAGATCGAGGTGCTCATAAAATTGGCTTGATGGTGGGATTATCTTGTCCTCCCGAGACAGAAGTCATTAGAACAGGGTCGAGGGCTGCTGCATGCGGACGTCTACACAGAGAACAAGTCCCAGACCCCTTTCATTGTCCTTGGCTTTGAGCAACTCTTCAAAGCAGGTCACTAGGCCTGTGGGTCCTGGTTAAGGTCAGCTCTCGGGCTGCTTCTCGGTGACCCTTAGTCGTGTGGGCAGAGAAAGCGGCCCGCCTCTGTAGGGGATCAAAGCTGTAGCTTTCCTTTCAGCCCTTCTTCGCTCTCCAGCTGAGGAGGTTGATGGAGCTGGGTGACCTGGGGTGGGCAGAAAAAGGAGCAAGGATGTCTTAGCACTAAGCCAGTCACTGCTAATGCCACCATTTCTGCCGAAGTAGACTGGAGAGGTAGCTAAAATGTAACCAGCCAGTGGTCCCTGCCTCGGCTGCCTTCAATAATACAAATGGGGAGAGAGCTCAGGATAGACCTCCCAATAATAAGATAAATCTGTTATAGTAGTTACTCTATTGTGGCTGTGATAAAATGCCATGACCAAGATAGCCTCTAGAAAAGTTTCCTTTAGCTTATGGTTCCAGAGGGTTAGAGTTCATGATAACAAAATGTCAGCGTGGTAACAAGTGGCCGGCGTGGTAGCAAGCACAGCTGAGAACTCACACCTTAAATTTCAAACACAGAGCAGAGTTAGCCGTGACTCCTGAACCTTTGGCATGAGAATGTCGGTCACAGAGGCTCTGTTCTGCCATGGGCTCACTAACCATTCTGATTTGTTTAGAATTCTCCCTCCCCTGTCCTGGGGTCTAGAGACCTTTTATGGAAACTTCCACATCCCCAGAAACTTCTCATGTGGGGAACCCAATGTTGTCAGTCATCACAGCTGTAGCAGCAAGACTGACTGACATCCAGCCATGTTGTCCATGGAAACGTGACTCCTGTCCCATAGGTGGTGGCTCAGAAAGAAAAAAGACAGTCAGTGTTCAAATCCCTAGAATCCGTTAACATGACTGTGTTTGGGAAAGGGAGGTTACTGTTGTAACTAAATCATGGAGATGCGTTCATCCTGGAGTTAGAGTGGTCTTTAGGCCAGGGATACCTGTTCCTATGAGGGAGAGAGGATGCCACACACAAGCACGGGGAAGGTGATGTGAAGACAAGAAGCAGAGGTGGGAACGGTGCCAGCCCTCTGCAGAACAAAGCTGCTGCGTCTCCATCGAGGGGGCATAACCCTGCAGATGAGCGGACCACGTCCGGTCTCTGGTCTGTAGACGTGTGGTGGGATAACCGGCTGCTGTTCTCAGCCACCCAGTGCATGGCGAGTTGTCATGACAACCAAGGGAAACTAACGGAGAGAGTTTGGTGCTGCATCTCCCTCACGGCTGTACTAAGGTAAGGTGTTTGTGTTTGCTTGTTTTCTGAGGACACTGAATATTTAGCAGGTAGAGGGAGAAAGTATGAAGTCATTTAGGCAGAGAAAGCTAAAAGAAGGATCCTTAGAGTCATCACCGAGCTTCATAGATCAATTCTTTCCATGAACAAGGGGACAATAGAAATTGGCCTTGAGAAAAATACACGTCTGTCTGTGTTTCTCTCTCTCTCTCTCTCTCTCTCTCTCTCTCTCTCTCTCTCTCTCTCTCTCTCTCTCTCTCTCTCTCTGTGTGTGTGTGTGTGTGTGTGTATGTGTGTGTGTGTGTGTGTGTGTGTTGGATCCCTGATTCAAATTCCTGAATGCTCTACCATAGCTTTTTAGGTTTTCCCTTTAAGGATACTCAACTGATAATCTAGGGAAATAGGTCCCCCCAGCCACCAACACCCCATAAGAAACTCTGGAATCTGGTGGCAAGTATTTCAGATTAGGGATACACAACCCAGGTTTCTCTGGTGAGCTCTCCAGAGAGTATAATAGTGAATGCAATCACTATTTAAGTGGGCTCCATGTGAAGATGTCATCATGATGTCATCCATTGCTTCAGTGGCTCTCATCTACGTATAGTAGGTTTTTTCTCATTATGTTGACATGTGGATAGAGGCATGCCTCAAAAAGAGCATCTGTTAGCTTGGAAACAAATTAAGGATTCTCAGTAGATGCCTCAGTTTGGGAATTCTAATTCTGCTGCTGTTTTAGACTGGATAATTTTCTGTCCTCTGTCCTCTGCGTTGATGTCAAGAACATCACTGGCCTTGACCTATCTGATGCCAGTCAGGGGTGATCATACAAAATTGTTTCCGCATCCTGCCATGACATGAGTCCTCTGGGGAGTAAAATAGGCCCTGGTTGATAACATCTATCCTAATAGTTTCTGGTAAGTATGAAGGAGGTTGTTTGAAAAATGCTTTCAGCTTATTGTCACCTTGAGAGTGACCAACAATCTTATCTAGGGCAGTATCTTAATATTAGACCGGGGTGAATGGGAAGGTATATATATATATATATATATATATATATATATATATATGCTGGGACTAAAACATCTCCAACTGTGTCCATTCAGACAGTCCCACCCTGAGCCTGTCTTCCATCCACCATGTCACACCAAGGACTGAGCGAGTGGTCAAGTCACCTGAGCTTTCTCTGCTCAGACAATGACAGACGCTCTACAATGCTTTTGCCCATGGCGGGTGGGGGGAAAGCATGTTATAGGACTAGCAAACTGCATTCCCATACAAGCTGGTCCGTTGTCATTTCCAGATGGCACACTTCAAATGACCAGTGTTGGCACCTGCCTTGTATTAACCAAGGCACCTTTGTCTCATCTTTGATTTTCATGAATTCTTTTATTTTTATTTTTATTTTTATTTTGTGTGTATGAGTGTTTTTCCTGCATGTATAAAGGTATACCACATGCACTACATGTATGCTTGCTCTGTAGAAACCAGAAGAGACTGTGGGATTCCCCTGGACCTGAAGTTACAGATGGTTGTGGGGGTACTGGGACTCGAACTCTGGTCTTCTGCAAAAGCAGCCAGTGCTTTTCACTGCTGAGCCATTTCTTCAGCCCCTGATTTTCATGAATTCTTAATACATCCTTATGAAATCCACTTCCTGGGCCAGAATTTGTTTATTTCAAGTAACTGATAACAGACAATAAATTCCAGGGCTAAAATTAAAATCTAATTTTATTCCTACAAAGTAAGTCCTAAACACATACTTTCTCCAACTACTAACTGCAAAAAGAAAAAAAGAAAAAAGGAAGGAAGAAAAAAGGAAAAATCCATATGACTGTTTTTCCCTTCAGCGTTTTCTTTTCACAAGCCTTATTCTGATATGTTGGGATCAATCTGTCCAAAAGCAAAACACAGAGTTTTTTATAATTAAAAAGAGATGGGAGAGGAGGAGGAGGAGAAATAAAGTGTTGGATAAATTGCAATGTGATTAATCAACCCTTGACTGACATGGACAGCTGCAGGAAGCGCCGGTGTTGATGGCTGAGGCGGGAAAAGGGAAGACAGTCCCGAACCAAGGCCAACAGGTCCTTGCAGGTGACTTGCTTGGGAATGAGACAGAGGATCACTCTCCTACATGCCTGCTGTGCCCTGTGACGTCAGTAAAAGAAAACATATCAGGAATGTAAGTGGAAGAGAAAGAGATAATCCCTCTCTCAGGTGACTGGCTTCCCATAATTACAGACATCAATGAGGGAAGGGAATCAAGCTAGAAATTACCACAGGAGTTGCCAAAATCCCAGTCAGAATAAAGCGAAGTCAGATGGCATGAAGCCTTGCATGCCTGAATGAAAAAATGACTAAATAAAACCCAATTTTGTCCCACAAGAAGAATGGGTAAAACTTTTAGCCAATTAGGGTAACTCCACCATGATCAAATGTGAGCCACGTAATTATTACATGGAACAGTAAACATTTTAATTATATAATTAGATACAAATGTAAGGGTTTTTTCCCCCTTCCTCCTTTTGTGTGCTGGCATTTTTCTGCTTTCATGGTCAGCAGCCTAATGCAGTGATTTAATTACCTCAGAGTCAGTCAGTTGCCTTTGCTGTCTGAAGCTGTCTTTGCATAATGCCCTCAACTGACCTGAAGCAAGACTCAAACTCACCCTTTGTGCCCAGGGTTTTCTTGACAACAAAAGAGGTATTGGTTCCCCTTTCCCTAGATACCAGCCCTGGGCCTGTTTCCCAGTCCCTTGTTCTCTCCCTAAGCCGCCTCCCTCTACCCACTCCCTGCCCTCACCCCACCCTCCAGCTCCTTACACACACACACACACACACACACACACACACACACACACACACACACACGTACACGGGTCTGGAGGCAAGAACTCTAAATCCACCATCTTGTTTCTCTCCATTACTGCCCCCCCCCCCCACAAAAAAAAAAAAGATGAGTGTTGTTCTATATCCTGGGACATTAAATCCTTGTTTCCAACAGTTCTGACCCTGGCTGCTACAACTGTACAGGTGTGTCACCAACAAATCTCTTGAGCGTGCTTCAGAGACACAGGTGTGGAAAGGAATCAGAAACTGGAGGAAGGGTCGAGGGGTCATGGTGCTTATCAGAAGAGTTAAAGTTAGTCCATCGAGCCTTCCAATCCTTGAATCACACTCTACTTACATGAGGAGAAATACTTTCTACAGAGAAGAGCCTCGGGTGTGGATGTCTCTTTTTTTCCCCTGCACATCACGCATACCAAGATTAAACCACATTTGAGAGGTACCTGATACACTCAGGGACAGAAGCGTGTTTGCTTAGCTCCAGTCCACACCCTGGACCTGAATTATTCTACTGGTTCATTCAAATTCTCAGTTAAGAGCTCTGCACTACATTTGGATATTTACCCTACTCCTAGAGTAGCACTGTACCATAATCCAGAGAAAATCTAGAACCAATGGGTGCTGTGGACACAGGATTCTGCTTCAGCTACATAGATGTAGTCTGAGGTGAGGTTGACCATTCTCAATGGTTTGGTTTTTTGTTGTTGTTGTTTTCTTCCTTTTTTCACATCAGTAGATTTTCTGTTTTGTTGACTAAACTTTGAGAAAAAATCTAACATCATAAGACTTACAATAGCTGATTCTGAAATCTTCGCCTTGAAGGTCACTCCACTTTTAAAAAATGAAGGCCTTGATTCTGGTGTATCCTTCACACACCACACAAAAGCCCTCAGCAAACAGCAAAGCCTCCACAACTTGGCCCTGAGGTAAATTCTCAACCTAGCACCACACAGCAGGAATGGTGCCATCCGCTTCCGCCTTGTTTGTTTATAACTTCTGCAAGTGAGTTCAGTGATGCTTCTGAAAGCGAGCAGTGAGTGTTGACCAGATTTATTAGTTCCCGGTCTGAAACTCAGGAGTGTCTGGTGTGCACAATAGGATTGTTTTGTGGAGTGACCTTGAGTCAGGGGCTTAGTTCTTCAATTATACAAAAGAAACACCCTTGCATCCACCTCAGAGGAAGACGATTAGAGTTGAGCATCATAGCTAAATGATTGACGTGTGCTCATTTGACGGTTGCAGGTAGTGACAGGTAGACAGACACATGGTCTGATGCAGAGGATGCAGATGAAAATACTCAGTCTTTCCTAAGGGAACAAGGCGTGTAAGCAATAGCATAACACTGTTGGATGAAGGGAAAGGAAAGTCTGTATTTCTGCAGAGATGGAGTAATGTGTGAACATCATAGGAGCTATTTCTCTATCGCTTTAGGTGAATGCCTATCTCATTTATGGGGATATGTTAAAGCAATGGCAGGATACACTCTTAGGAGCAATTATTTCATTTCAGCATACTGATTGAAAATGTTAAAAACAGATCTATGTTTTTAAAAAATTAGTTCAATACCCTATTTGTATTCAAGCACTTTCAAACATGGCCATTTCTAATTGTAGGGGAATTGTTGCAGCGACAGAGAGCCCTGTGTACCTATCAGTTACAAGGTCTACTTTAACAGCCAGTGTAAGCCATTTAAGATGGTACAATAAGGCTGTTTCACATGAGCTTGCTCTGACTATACAAATGCTACAGTCTCTTCGATCACACACTGTTTGGCATTCAAAACTCATGTCTGCTATTTCAGTCGGGTGTGGGGGGAAGTGATGTTAAAATCTCTATTGGAAGAATAAAATATGCATATCTCGGGGTTAAATTAACTAAAATTCAATCCCATGTTGGCCCAAGGAGACAGGATAGTGAATTTTAAGTTTTAGGATGTAGTCACATTTACCTTATCAGACTTAAGCCTCCAAGAGTCGGATTTGTATAAGCTGTATGTATTACTTTTGTAAAAAAGCCATTGACTAATAAATGTACAAAAATATATTAAGATAGGATTAAAATGATCATCAATCAGATCCTGTTGATTTATCAACTTCATCAGTCTCCCATCCTTCTTCTCTCCCACTCTCCATCCCTCCAAGCCATTCTTGTGGGGGAGGTGGCCTTCCCTGAGCATACAGACACCCCATGACTGCCTGACATGGCTCATGTGGTCTCCCCTATCTAGAAAGCAACTGTCTCCCTCTGAGGGCTTGTCTTCCAAGACACCGTTCAGTACCACCTTCTCGGGAAAGCTGTCTTTGGACTCCCTGACCGGCAAATCGGAAGCCACTCAGGCGCATTACTACTGTACTCTAGCTACCAGGTTCTTGCAACCAAAGCCTTAAAGCTAAATCCATTTCCCAATCCCAACTCTTTCCCAGGATCTTCCCCAGAGGCTAAAACACTTGAAACCTAAAATCCATAAATGATGTGTGATTAAAAAAAAAAAAAAAAAAAAGGTTGGCTAGATTCGGGTCTTAAAACAGCTGGCATTTACCTCGAATTGTTTAGAAAGCTAAGGTCAGGGTCATGGCGGGTTTAGCAGGGGGCTTTGCTTGCAGATAGCTGCCTTGGTGACAGTAAAAAGCTTTGGCAATTCTTCTTATCCAGTCATGGGGACTCCACCCACACGGACACAACTGAATTTTCTTCCTTCCTCAGGTTCCACTTACTGGTGCCAGGACACTGGAGGTTAGGACGTTCAAATTTGGGAGACACCAATATTCAATCCATAACATTCATCCTTTTCCGTCATTACCTACAAAAATATTGTAGCACATCATTGTAGTATCAAAATGTTAAGGCTGTTTCTAAAACATTACAAGTCTCTAATAATTGGTCATGCCTTAAATTCACATCTAAGAGGACTATTACAAACCATTTAGTCGCATTAAAATAAAAGCAAGTGTAACCTCACCAAGAGAGAGAGAGAGAGAGAGAGAGAGAGAGAGAGAGAGAGAGGAAGGAAGGAAGGAAGGAAGGAAGGAAGGAAGGAAGGAAGGAAGGAAGGAAGGAAGGAAGGGAGAGAGGGAGGGAGGGAGGGAGGGAGGGAGGAAGAAAGAAAGAAAGAAAGAAAGAAAGAAAGAAAGAAAGAAAGAAAGAAAGAAAGAAAGAAAGAAAGAAAGAAAGAAAGAAAGAAAGAAAGTTAAATTTAAAAGGAACAAGAGCAAATAGTTAACCCAGCCTGGAAAAAGTAGCTGAAATTTTAGATGTGATAAAATGAGGAGCTACCTACCTTTGGAAGCAAGTTGTTATGTATTATTGGAAAACTGGTGAGGCTCCATAGCTGTTTTATAACACACCGTCACACAGCAAACAGGAAGCAGCTAAGGCTTTCACCTTATAAAAGTCTTTTGATCCCTTTTTCACAAACAAGTTTGGCAGTTAGTTCCCAAATGAAGGAAGAATTTGTGTCTGTGAACACTAATGATGGGGTTAAAATTAGAAAGCAATGTCTATACTTTAACTAGTTAGAGGTAGAGGGGAGAGAAAACTAACTGAGCTCGAGCTATTGCCTGAATGCAATTGACTTTAGAGTTCATTTCTGTGGACTTTATCTTGGTTAAGAATTTTATCTGTTTGCTCCTTAAATAGATTTTTTTTGTTTTTTTGTTTGTTTGTTTGTTTTTCGAGACAGGGTTTCCCTGTGTAGCTTTGTGCCTTTCCTGGAACTCACTCTGTAGCCCAGGCTGGCCTCAAATTCACAGAGATCCACCTGGCTCTGCCTCCCAAGTGCTGGGATTAAAGGCACGCGCCACCACTGCCTGGCCCTTAAATAGAATTTTAAGTGACTCCCTTAACACAAACTGTATGCACTCTTATATAACTGAGGTGATATTACAACCCAAATCCTTTTTTCCTAACCATCCTAACTCTCACAGACTGTATTGCGTATGAGGATTTTTTTGTTATCTCCCCCAAAACACACTTTTCTGGGTTACAGTGTTTAATTATTATGTGTCAACTTGGCAAGGCCATGGTACCCAGATATTTGGCAAAATATCTTGACATCTGTGTGAAGATAACTTTTAGATGAGATTAACATTTAAATCAGTAGGCTTTGAGTAAAGCAAAGTGCCTACATAATGTGAATGGACCTCACTTGATCAGTTACAATCAATCAAATAGTAGTAGTAGTAGTAGTAGTAGTAGTAGTAGTAGTAGTAATAGTAGTAGTAGTAAGACTGACTTTCCTCAGAGATAGGGGACATTGCTTCAGATTTCCTCCAGCCTGTGTAACAGCAACAGTTTGTGTCCCTAGCTTACTGGCCTGTCCTACAGAATTCAGATGCCTTATTGTTGCGATCACAAGAGCCTAATCCTTAAAACAAACTCACTCTCTCTCTCTCTCTCTCCCCCTCTCTCCCCCGCCCCCCACAAGTAGTATTTATTCTGCTTCTCTGGAGTACTCCAATATGACTATTTTTAAAACCTTATTTATTTATTATTTTTATGACACTATTTTTGACCCTGGTTCTCTAGTCATTGATGAGTCCAATCAGCTTAAGCTCACAGAACATGTTTTGCTTATTTATGCCCCCTCAAAGCACCAGTGTAGTATCTTGTGTGAGATATGCACTCAAAAATGAAAGTGTATAGGGATTTGACCAGAAAGAACAAGACTGGTGGGTTTGATCACTTGACATTCTGAACTCAGGAAATCTAACTAAAAATTCTGCTTGAATCCTATGAAAATTCCTGTCATCCATAGTTTTCAGTGAATTTGTAAAAGAAAGCCATTGGAAAAGACCAAGAGTTCTCAAACTGTAGTGCAGAGGTTCTTGAGTCCTGGCTGGCCCTGTGTTACCAACCTAATTCCTAGATTTGCTCTCTCCTTCGCAGATCAGTTTTTATTAATTTCATGTGCACGTCCATCTGAATGATTCCATTTCAAAAAACAAAAGTCTCAGTTGCAAAAATAAAAAACCACCCGGCTAGATAATCCCTCAGTTTCTTTCACATTCTAAAACTCCAAGATTGTTTTTGTAGGTGTTTGGCCGGCTTTATTTAGCTTTTCTTCTAAGAATTATTCCTGTCTGAAATTTTAATCCAGGCTTGCTCAGACATGAGACAGGCCGAGGCCTTATTAGTAAGAGTGAGTGGTAAGAAGGAGGTACCTAGAATTATGTTAGCACTAAGGTTTGAATGTGAGTTGTCCCCCCACGTTGGAACTTGATACCCAGTGTTAAGGTATCGAGAGGAGGTGGGAACTTGGAGAAGTGTTTTGGTCACTACGGCTCTGCTCCCATAAAATGGTGAATGTTGGTCTCAAGGGACCGAGTTAATTCTCACAGGTGCAAGTCCTCACCCTCACCGCGGAGTACAAGGGCAATAAAACTGCCAGGAGAGCAAAGCGGAATGAAGCCTGGCTAGCTGGCATGTTCCAGCTCCTCTCGCCTCCTGTCCTCCGTGTCCGGACAGAACAGAAAGATGCAGTGGATGCTGAGGCAATGGCAGCACCATGCCGCCGTCCTCACCCTCCCAAATTTAACAATCCACCTCCGTTCTTTATAAATCATCCAGTCTCTGGGATCCTATAGCAAGAGAAAATGACTAAGACAGTTAAAGCCAGAAAGATACCATTCCAGGATGGCTGGACATCCCAGAGCCCAGAGGCGTTACTTCAGAAGGCGTGACCACTTAAAGACATTTGACCCTGAGGATAGAGAAGAGGGAAGTCCTCTGTTAGGATACCAATTTCGGAGAAAAATGGACCTTAAATTATAGTTGGAGCTTGCAAGAGTGTCACAACTGACTAAGACCTTGCCTAGGCAAGTGAGGCTTAAGGAAGGACTCCAATACAAACAATCTTAGGCTATAAAGGGCTGGGAAGGAGCCAGAGCCAGGGCAGATACACGTAGGCATAATGCCATCTAGATGTTTAGATTGCTAGACAAGATCATTTTTAGATGTAAAAGCCTTAGTCCGAGTTCTTTCTTCAACAAGATTGGCTCACGTATAGTTTGACCCTGCAAGAGGGGTCAGCGGTTTCTGATGAGGAAGCAAAGCACAGAGAATATTTAAAAATGAGTGGTGGGTGGCAGTGACCAGAACAGGAAGGCCATTATCCCACTACATGCTGAGCTAATCTGACTACATCTGAGTGCTGATTCCAGTAAGTCTGAAAATGGCCCGAGCTATTTTCTCAAAGTTCAGGCTGTATCTCCGTGGTGCTGACCCTGGTCAGCACACGAAATGTGCTGAGTGAAGTGTGGCTTTGTGACCCCAAACTCGAGGGAAGTTTCAGGGTGTGTTTACCAACTTGTCAGCCTTGTTTGTCGATAACAGTGAGATGGATGATCTGTAGATGTCATTGAGTCTGGTTACCTAACAGGAAACAGGCCCATGGGACTAAGAAGATGCAGGGCTCCTTCGGCACAAATTCAGTTGAGGTTTCCTGGAACCCAAGGTGTAATCTGCACAGAAACCCAGGAGAGAAACACATCTAGAACAACCCTTGCCATGAATTAGGAGTTGCTTAGCACTATCCAGCCCCTTTTGGATGGTTAGCGTTGTTACCATCCTGTATCTTAGTGGCTATATAAAGGTTGTTCGTTAACACCGGCACTTTCGTTTCTGCACATCGCTTTCAATAATCGAACTATTTGTCTATAACTGTTTCCCTATGCTAAGAACTAAATTTTAGTATGAATCAAGCCCCCCGATGGAAGATAAAGTGAAGTCGCGTTATGAAGACTTGAAAGGAGGGGAACTCCATTTGGGAAAGGGATTTGGGGAACTGTACCATGTAGGAGCAGTTTGCCGGTGTCTCATTCACCTCCCAGACGGCACACACAATTCCTGACGTGACTTCAGAAGGCAAAGCGCAGAAGTACCCAGCTGGCGCTCAGAAGCACTTAATTCTGAGGCAAGGGTAATGAAGAAGACGGGAGCCATTTTAACGGACATTGACCATTTTGTAACATTCTGGAAGTTTCAGTCTGGATGATACAACCTCGGGTGTATATAGAGAGCATTATTGCCTGCTTTTCTAGAGTAGACACAAGTTCTATTTTCCCTTCTGTGTTGGTTAATACTGGCTGTAACTTGGCAGGATCTGGAATCACCTAGGAACTGGATCTCTGGGCATGCCTGTGAGGAAATGTCTCAGTTCAGCTCATTGAGGGGGACCACTGCAAATGTAGGTTGTTTCATTCCACAGGCTGGGGTGCTAAACTAATTTAAAAGGAGAGAGCAAACGGAGTACCAATATATCTCTTTCTCTGCATCCTTAGCATGGATGTGATGTGTCCTGCTGCCCCATTTTTCCCACATCATACCTCCCGGTCATAACCAATGCACCGGTTCAAACTCTGACCCCCCCCCCAAAAAAAAAAAAAAAAAAAAAAACCTCTGACCTTCTTCTCTTAAGTTGCTGCTTGGTTACAACAACATAAAAGAAAAGAAATACTGCCTCCAAAGCTGAAGTTCTAGAATGTTAAGGTTTTAGAGCATATATAGTTGATAGGAAGAGTGTTTATTGTGGCAAGGCCAGCATCCGTTAACTGTGTTTTCCACACTTTTCTTATACCTTCTTTCCTTCTTTCGTTCATGTATTTCCTCCAGTGTCCTTGTGTATACTCCAAAGCCACCTTGCCTCTCAGCGGAAGTGAGCATCCAAAATTCAATTCATTATCAGGGTGAAAGAAAGTTAAACTCACTCCTTTTTGCATGATTTCCTCATAGGTTTCTTTGTGGCTAGTACAAGGAAGGAAACAGAAAATAGTGCCTGCCTCTGATCTGGCTGCCCCCAGCTAGAATGATGAGGATTTCAGGGAACTAATATGATGAGAGTGTTGGGCACGGTCCAGGGGCGCTGTGGGGAGAGGCTGTTATGTCTGCCAGAAACACCCACTGTCCCCCAACTTATTTAGTGCCACAGGATGCCAGCCTGGTTCCTTCAAGAGCAAGAACACCAGTGAAGCATGCTGGCTTCAAGCACCGGCAGGGAGACGGAGGGCTCCGAGGCTGCGCTCTGATCTCAGAGAGGAAGCTCCCTGCAGGTTGGCTGTTCTGTTTCCCAAGTTCAGTGGCCCAGGCTGCTGTGGAGGGGTAGGAGGGCTTGTCATCCTCGTCAGCCACAGTTCAGCATCTGGAGCTTTATAAGGTGGTTGGTGAGAAAGCAGACAGGAACTACCTGAGACATAGAAACTGAACACACTAAAGAGTCCCATTCCAAAGACGGGACCAGAGAGGATGCTGGGAGGAACCTTCAGCTCAGAGGAGTAGGTAGGGAAAGCCCAGGACCGTTAGGAGGGGGACTGTAACCTTTGCCATCATGCACATGGCTTAGCCAGCTGCAGGAGGGAGCTGTGAACATCCCATGTGATCCCCCAGCTGCCTACTCCCCATACTCCATTTCCTTCAACACCCTAGAAAAGAGTGTGGGCTTTTCTCCGCAAAACAGCTTTGACGTAAAATACAGTCTTCCCAGTCAGGTTTCCATTCCCTCCCCCAAGGCGGCCGGCTGTCCAATGGAGTGTTCCTACAGCCTCTCTTCACAGGTCCTCTGTGCAGGAAGCAAGACTTTGAAGGAAGCCCTGGAAGAAGTCGGCAGTTCTCCTTCCCTAGCCTTGCAGCCTGTCCATCACGACTTCACACTTCATCAATAAACCGAAGAGGAAAAGTTCCCGGAGCCACAGCTAAACCAGTGAGGTGTATATGGCTTTAACAGAGCCAGGACACTTATCTCAAGCTGGGAGTGTAATTTCATGGTAATAATTTGCTTAAAGTGTTGCTGATTGCTTCCTATTTCTCGCCTGTTAATGACTTTTGCACCTTTCCACTGCGCCTTTTATATGCGCTGCTATGGCCATTACCCTACAGGAGGCTGTTTAGACAGCACAGACCTTCCTAGGCTGAAGGAGGAATATAGGACACCCCCAGACCCGAAAAGTCTGTCATATAGAATGTGACTAACTTAGAAAAAGAAATCAAGTTCTCTTACTCTACCAGTGTATTGTTTCTGGATCCTTCGTGCTCCTCTGTAGTAGGTGTATTCGTGGGGTGTCTGTGTACAGGTAACTTGCTGCTTGTGAATTTTCCTGTCACTGAGACCAGCTTCAGGAAGGTGGCGTGGAGTTCCTTGATTGGAGGCATGTGTAAATACATCTCCTGTAGGCTAGAGGGCCAAGGCCAACCATCTTGGAAAGTGGGGTCTAAGGGTCATTTGCCAGCCAACTTTCAACATATTGTTATTTATTTATTTATTTATTTATTTATTTATTTATTTATTTATATTTTATAATATAATTTAATTTTACATATCAGCCACGGATTCCCTTGTTCTCCCCTCTCCCCACCCCACCCCGCCTTCCTCCCAGCCCACCCCCCATTCCCATCTCCTCCATAACTCATGTTTGCAAATATTGGACAAAATACTTTTTTTCTCTTATTGCCAGTAATTTCCATTTTGAATGATACAGCTTTTTTTTTTCATATTTACAGAGGGAAAATTAATAGTATGTTCTCCTGAGGAAATATAAAGATTTTGAAATGCCAGCCAGTGAGGGGCATACGGCAAATATTAACAATAAATTAACATATTAACAATATCGTGTTTGCCCTCCGTTTTCAGCCTGTCTTCCCCACTCTGAGTTTTCACGCATCTGTTCTTCCCATTTATCCTTTCCCACCACTGTTATCTGTCTCCTGGGCACACACTCTTCCCTTCTCTTTGCCAGCTGCCTTCCCTTCTCACCTTGCTTTAATTCAACCAGAAGCATGGCTTCCCTGGGGTCAGAGACACGGAAAGAGAGCACGTCCAGAGCACTGCTCGGGTTCCACTACTCACACTCACCATTTCAGGTAGGAAACGAATGTAGAGCTGACTATAGGAAGCTGAATAGAGATCCTAGATACTGCTGTGTTTAGGCACCACAGCCCGCCTGCCTCTTAATTCCAGAGACTTTAATCCCTCAGTGACAAACCCACCTAAGGAGCCGACACCTGACACCACACCAGGAAATGCCTGCACAGGAGGCAGGGAACCGGATCCACACAGCTTTTCTCAGTTACTCGGACTCTTGTGAAGGACGAGTCCTAACTCCCCCAAACAAACTGTTTCTGACACCCAAGTCTATTAACCAAAAAGTAACATAAGGAGAACTCAGTAGGGTTCTCTTCGGTGATTCCTTTCTCTACTTTCTAGAAAGTTTCAGTACTTTCTTGTGCCACATTCTTCCTGTTAGGAAAGAGTGTTTTCTGAATTGGGAACCCGGTTCTTTGCATATTCATTAAACATTTGTCTCTGTCACATGGATTAGTTCACTCACTCCCCCAGTGAGCGTAAGGTGCCTAGTACATGCTGCATAGTATTCTGAATACTTGAAGTCTATCTGTGATTCTGATCTTCATGGAACTTAATTCTAGAGACAGACAGGAACATAATAAGCACAGTAAGCAAGCATCCTATCCAGGCTTCTTTTGAGTAAACGGGGCCAATAGACTCAAAGGGATTTAGTAGATTGACTTACAAGATTCAGTCTGAGGAACCTAAGTGTGAGGAGGCGGCAGCTTCTCACATCTTGACAGATGAAGGAGCAGAGAATTCTAGAATGCAGTGCAGTCGAATTTAATCTTCAAAGGCCCAACCATTCTAGTGACCAGCCCATTTCCTAGGGTCCCTAAACAGTGCCACCAGCTGGGGACTCGGTGGTCAAACATATGAGTCTACAAGGGACATTTCACATGTAATCCATAACAGAAACTTTCGAATGTTTTTGAACAGAGGCGTTGAATAGCCTGACTTCCGCATCAAAAGGCTACCCCACTGAAAAACACTCTGTGGAGCAGGGCTGGGATGGAGCAAAGACAGAGAGGAAGGCTTGGAGGACACCTAATCCAGGCAAGAACTCTTGGCAGCCCCATCACCGTGTTGACTGGGGAGGTGGTACAAAGAAATCGGATACTGGATAAATGTGGGAGGTGGAGCTTGGAGTATTTCCTGCTGGGCGAGGTGTTAGAAGAGGGGCAAGAAACGGATGACATTGACAGTCTTTGGCCTAAGCAATGATAAAAGATGGGTTTGCTCTCACCTAAGATGGGGACCACAAGAAGCAGAAGAGAAGTCGAAACTCAATGTTGGTCTGACATTGCCTCAAGCTCTTAGATTTCTATCATTCCATAATGATTGAAACTCATTGGGAAATATTATATGTGGCCCTAATACATTGTAGCCACTGTGGTTTACACTATGTGCATGGTTAGGACAGCTGAGTCAGTTAGAAAGATTGAAAACAGCCTAGGATCTGTGGGGATGATATACACCAGTCTATCAGTATGCGAAGAAGGCATATTAATGCTGTTGGTTGTTACTTGCGGAAATCAACCATCTGCTTTTGGTGGTGATTTCTCAATCCCCTGTGCCCGCTGCCAAACTTACAGGACTTTCTATATACAGAGCATGTCAGGGATGGTGGCAAAGTGCTGTGGTTCTTGGCCATAGCTCCTACGGAAGCAGGCAGATCCAGAGCACAGAGCAAAGAAACCGATACTTCTCTCCCCATTAGATACTCTCCAGGCCAAAGCAGTCCATACTCCTCCATCCTGGAAGTATCAGGAACGAAAGGGTTCATGGTTGGACAAAACAGTTCATTGTATAGGCCTGTGGTTCGCATCGACTGTGTGTGCTTTAATATACATGAGCATCTGGGAGCTCAAACAAGAAACTGTGGGCTGGGTGGCTTTTGTGGACCACAAGCAGACTGAGGCAAAGACGCTATTAACTAGTTGTTCTACCTCTTCACTATACTGCCCTCATCGTAGCCAGGTCTGGAAACAAAGTCTAGACTGGTATTGTTCAGAGAGTCAACTTGGTGAAAACCCCACAGTTCTCCCTGAGTGTTACTATCCCCAGAGCGAAAGACTCACTGGGTCAACTTTTTCCTTTGTGCTTCTCTTTGGAAGAGCAAAATAACTCATTCTTGTTGAATAAAAAGAAACCACCGACTATCTTTCTTTCAGCATTTGTACTGTGTCGCAGAGTTCCATTAGAGACAGCACGTGCTTGTCCATCAAGCATACAGGACAGAGAAGAATGCTTAGTTCTCTCTTTCTGCAGCAGCCCCAAGGCCAGTATTTTAGGCAAGTGGGCAGCTCTGATGTGTGGAGCTGTTTAAGAACTCAGGCTGACGGTAGTGTTACCACCTTCTGTGTGATACCCCCATGATCATGGCAATCCTCCCAATATCTAGAGAAAGGGATAAAGAAGAGAAACGCAGCCAGCCAGGCGTGGTGCTCCACATCTTTAATCCCAGTCCTCGAGAGGCAGAGACAGGTGGACCTCTGTCAGTTCGAAGCCAGCCTGGTCTACAAAGTGAGTTCCAGCACAGCTAAGGCTACACAGAGAACCCCTGTCTCACAAAGCCCCAAAACTCTGACACAAACAACAGTAAGCTGGTCCATGCATGCTGCGTTATGGAACTCCTGACTACTGTTTTGAAAATAACCGAGGCGAGCAGAATTCATGAGTTTTGTTGTTGTCCATTTGTACCAGAGGCCAGTTTCTCTTACAATAAGAACCAGTGTTTATTGTGAGCCTACTGTACAATATCATTTGACATCATCTCATTCCAATCACCTCCAAAACAGGCTGTAAGATCTTTACGAAGACATTGAAGTAACACTTTTAGGAATATGAAAGCAATACTTGCTAGAGCCAGAGTCCTGCAGATTTTCTACCAGTGAAGACTGAGGTCTCTTCTCTATGTGGCACTACCTCTAACTATGCTGGAAACGACTGCTTTTGCCCCATGGGAGACGACCAAAGCATACGTGATAAACTTGGATTATTGTGCAAAGAGTAGGTCACCTCACCATTTGGTTCCAGCACAGCTAGGAAAAGGAAAAGGAGGCCAGGAGAGAGTGGATTTATACAAGAAAAGAGGAGGGCAGCCCCATGGCCCCTGGGTCTGACAGCATTTTTGGCTGTACACAAGATGGAGAGCTCCCTGGTGCTGGGCTTTTCAGACTCTTAACCAACATTCACTGGAGTTTCTTGCAATGGAGTTCAAATTCAATAGCTTTTAGGGAATTCTCCAATTCTGTGGTTCTTCTGTTCTGAGTGCAAGTGTATAGGAACATTTTATTTTCACTAATGTTTTTTTTTTAATTTAGGCTAATCAAATTTTTCATTGTGAAAATTTGCTCAATGATTATGGATCTTCTTTCTGAACTCATTTAAACTCCTGCCAACAATTGTTGAATAAGACAGTGAGAACCAGCAGAAACACATAGATTAAGAATTCACAGCCCAGTGGATCTCAGACTCCAAAAGTCACTAACCCTTTAAACTTCGCAGGCTTGAAGTTTCCTCAATACAAGTCGGAGTAATTAAGTCTGTCTTACAGTGTTATTGCACTACATAGCATAATAAATTCATGCCATGTAACATCCCTAACACAGTACCTGAGACACAACGAAGGGTCTAATAAGTGATGGTGGTTTTTAGAAAATAATATTACTATTGAATTTAAAGAGCAACAGACAGTATTGGAACACCCTGATGACACTGTTAAGTACCCAAACTTTTGTCCTTTTCTCAGCATATAGTTATTGGTAAATGCATCATACATAAACACACACACACACACACACACACACACACACACACACACACACACACACATACTCATGCTTTGCACACCACTTCCATTTATTGCTGCTACCTTCTAAAGTGCTTGACCAGTCTGGCCTGTGGACGTGAGCTCTGAAGCCAGATTGCCCAGGTTCACTTTCTGCCTCTCATAGTAATTCAGTCACCCAGGGAAGTATCTTGCTTGAAACTTAGCTGTAGAATACAAGTAATAATTGTACTTGCTTGCTTAGCTGCAGAATACAAGTAATAATTGTTTCTTTCTCTTATGTGACTTGAAAGTTAAAAGAATCAGCGTACATACTGTACTGGAATAGTTGCTAGTACAGAGCAAAACTTGGACAAGTGTCAGGAATTGTTCTATGACCACTGTTCAAGACTTATTGCACACAGGGGATGCTTTATTTTTTGAGGTCTCTAATGCAGCAAATACATGTGCACCAGCATCATAAACATATGCAACCTATAGCTTAAGGAACTTGATAACACATATATGATACTGTACCTTAGGTTAACAAAGCAAAGGAATCAAAGACAGGGAGAAAAATCTCGAACATGCCAACATATAAGAGAAGCCACAGTTACTTTGGTATCCACGTGGCATTGGCTTCAGCACCTTTGAAGGATACAGAAATTCATGGGTCTTCAAGTACCTTAGATGAGATTGCAAAACATCTTCAGGTAACTCACACATATCCATTTGCATACCTCAGCTCATCTCTAGCTTATTGATGATGTAAATAGTTTATGAATAGATGCTAACTGAATTTCTTAGAGAATAATAACAAGGAAAGTCTGGAGATTTTTGAGAACATCCATGCAAAGTGATCTCACTGTTCTAATTTGTATTTCCTGAAGGGTTAGTAATGCTGAACATTCTTTCAGTTGTCGTTTGTTGTCAGGGATAAGGACAGAATCTCTAGTTAGTGGAAAAATACAGACCCCCAATAAGGCAGGGAACTAGATCATCTTACAGTCGGGTTGCCTAGCAACAGAACATTGAGTCAGAGCCCTTGACCCTTTCACCCTGTAAACATCCTATACAAACATCCTGTTAGCTTGCCCCACCTTATGCAGATGACAGCTTCTTGCTCCCCCCACCCTGCAGGAACTATATAAACCCTTCTGGAGAAAATAAAGTTGCACCTTGATCAGAATCTAGACTTGGTGTATTTTCCTTTGTATCTCCTGTCCCTACATTCCCTCCTTAGGGTGGTCGAGAACCCATTGTAGCCCTGCAGGCGGGGCAGTTTGTACATCCTGTTTGAGGAATGTCTAGTCACTTTGTAGACTTTAATTGAGCTATTTGTTTTGTCATTATTGGGGTGGGTACTCTTTGTATATGCAGAATAATAATCCCTAACACAAGTGAATGCATATATATGAGATTTGAACATACTTCCACCCATTCTGGGGTTAAAGTATTTTTGTCACTTGATTGATTGTATCCGCTGACATACAGAGGATTAACTTTGGGATACTGTAATGTATTTTTCTCTCGTTACCTACACTTTTAGTGTCCTAATCCCTTTATAAATTTATATTTTAGGTATAAGGTTAAAACAAGAATCACTGAAACAAATTTGAAAAATGAATAATCTAGCATTATTACTTTCTCTTTTAATGATCCAACAAACTTCATCTGACCAGACACTCCAGACATTACCAGTGCTCAGAGACAGTAAATGTTCTCACAAACAACAGAAGTTATAATGAGATGACAGAACTTTGTGAATTCAGGGGTTGAAGTCAGCAAACTCTAGACTAGCGTCAACTATGTTTGCCTCCATACCTAAAGAATAGGATGCGAGCAAGGTTGTCACATGTATTTGGAGCAGCCACATTTGATGAGCAAAGAGAAAAAAGACTATCCTACTTACCAAAATGGATACTGTTCATTCTGAAGAAGGTCACATACCAGGCACTTTTCTGTGTCCTCTTGCCATTAACAGCTCAAGACATATTGCTCTGTTCCCGTCACCTAGTTGTTGAAACTGGGGTTCCAAGATAAGGTCATGTTTGCATGAACATGGCCTTATGTAACCCTGTATAATAAAAAGAATAAAATAGGAGTTTGAAAAAAATGAGGTCAGATGTGTGTCAATCACTTTTCCGTCACTGTAACAAACACCTTACATGAATCAACTCCAATAAAGAAAGGTCATTTCCACTCACATTTTTGGAGGTTTTAATCCATGGTCAATTGGCCTATTGTTTTGGGCCCTTTGGTGACTTCATACATTATCAAAGGAGCACATGGTAAGATAGCTGCTCACTTCATGACAGCCAGGAAGTGAACAATTGACATCAAGAGGTGTGGCCCTAATATTCCCTTAAAGACACATCCTCGGGGACCTAACTTCCTCCTATGAGACGCTGCCTTTAAAGGCCTCAACATTTTCCAATAGTGTCTTGGCTGGTTTCCAATCTTTTGACTCATGGGCCATGAGGGAACATTTTTTCTGAACCATAGTGACATTCAAATGATGAACTGTGACTTAGGTCAAATCTGCATGCCTTGCAGCTTCCACTTGTACACATAACCCCTGAGGAAAGTATTGAGGGTGGCACTGTGGGAACATAAAGAGGATACAAGAGAAGGTGACAGGTTCCCTAAAGTCATCACTATCTCTTTACAGATCACCTGGGATCCATGGCTTCAGAAATTCCAAAAGGCGCCCTGCAGGACTGTGAGTAAATGTTCAGGGGCAGCCCTGCTACAGGACACCAGGAAGAGCAACTGCCAGGCACAAAATTGAACCGTGTGTGTTTATTCAACAGCTGGTGCATGAAAGCCAGAAGCCACTGAGATCTTGGGATGGTGGCTGCAGCTTAGTCCTGCCTGCTGTCACTCAGAGGATAGGCAGCCTGGGAACCAAGTGTCACTGAGTAATCACCAGAAGGAAAAAAAAAGAGCTCTGGATGGCTGATCCACACATGAGGGTCATGACTCAAGATGTCTTTGCACGTGTCAAAGTGAGTAGCATATCTTAAGCACCTATTAACATCTGTCAAACATGATTATGCATTTTAAATTAAGTGTCTGGCCAGTCATTTTGCAAACATATTTACTCCCACTTGTAACTTGATAAAGCCTCACAATGGAATTTCATGTGAACTTATTTACCTAAGCAAGTGAATAAGACACAATTCTTTTTCTCCATTTGTTCACTCTTGGTTTTCCAGGAAATATTTTTCTTTTTCTTAACCACAAAGCTCTCTCTCCAGCTTTTCATGTAGTCACCACTAGAATCCAGAATGTAGAAGTGGGTAAATAGTCACTTCATTGTCAAATATCTAAAGTGTTTTTTTTTTCTTTTTTGCTCAAATGCTTTGGCTAGCATTGGATACAATATAATGTATTGCACTCTTCTCTTAATTTTTAATCCTGTGTGTATTTCAAGGAAAATTGAATCCATCTGGTTCTGATTCTCTGACTCTTAACTCATCAAAGTGGTACTTTGTAATTGATGTTTGATGTCCAAAATGCCTGTTGGGTTTTTAAGGCTTCATAAGGCTTCCCTTGCCTGCCACTCATTCTCTGCAGCTCCAGCCACAATCAAGATGACACATTGTATTTATCTGACATAGTTATGAATGACCAGAAACATGTACCTGACTAAATATCAATACTCTCATCCCAGTGCAGTTATGACTCTGAAGTGTGGTAAGTACAAGGCCCTATATGGTTAATTTCAGGGTCTGTGTGTGCCCCCAAAGACCCAGCTGCTCCTGAGGAGAGGCTACCCCCTGCATGGGGTCTATGCCCACAATAGATGTCCCTAGGCACTAGATGCTATGATCTGAAACTTCTTTCATCCACCCCTCCGCATATGCGGCCCTGTAACCTTCCCCACCCCGTGGCACACACGGAATAAACGGGCCCACAGACAAAGCTTTCTCCTCATGCTGGTTGTCTACAGTGGCTTCAGTGGAGTCCTTAACTCAGCCACGTCCTGCCATCTCAGGCAGACCACAGGCCCAGCTGGCGAGACCATGCCAAATTCTACCAAATGCCCGACTCTCTCTCACGGCAAGAAAAAATTCAATCTGCCATTCCAAAAGAGTTGCAAACTTTTAGCGCCAGGAGTATATTTTAAGATCCTGCGATCTTAAAAATGTTAAGTACCCACACACGTGTGGATATTAGATTATCCTTGTTTCTGCCTAGATTCACTCTTCTTTTAAATGTTTGCTGACAGGGGACCATGGTCTTAGATGACTTCCCCACTCGTTAGTCAATCGATGAATTCTCCTGACCCCCTACATCATGGCAGACACTGCTTGGTCTGCCCAGAGACTTTTGGAGCAAAAGTTTGGTCTTGCAAATGCTGCTCTGCATTTCCTACCTAAGAATCACTGACGGAGACACCGGGACCCTTCTGCTCGCCTTTGTTTGTGTATCTGTAGCAAAGCAGGGAGAGGCAAGGGGTTAACGCTCACCATTTACAAGATCAGCGATAATCTAAACTTCCTTTCCAATGTCAATGGCCAAATACATGAGCATTTACATAAATGCTGGTGCCTCAAAGTCATGGTGCAACATTACATGTTAACCTTCATTGCATGGGGGGGTTCTTAAATTAATCAAAGTTTGTATGTATGTATGTATGTGTGTGTGTATGTATGTATATATGTATGTGTGTATGTATGTATATATATATGTGTGTATATATGTATGTATGTATGTATTTGTGTATATACGTATATATGTATGTGTGTATGTATGTATATATGTATGTGTATATATGTATGTGTGTATATATGTATGTATTTATGTATTGGGGCAGGGTGTGCCATAACACGCATGCGCGGGTAAGAAGACATCTTGCAAGAATGTGGTTCTCTCCTTCCACCATCTGGGTTCCGGCTACTGAACTCAGGTCCTCAGGCTTGGCAGCGCATGCCTTTACCAGATGAACCATCTTGTCAGCCATGCTTCTATGCCTTAATGGGAAGATTAAATTCTCAGACAGGAGAAGAGAATAATTATCCATTCTCACAATTCTGCTTGCATATTAGCAAATTGTGTTTCTATTAGTGTAAGGCCTCAGGAATTAGCCCTTTCTAGAGCTGTCTTTTCCTAGCAACTCCATTTCCCTTAACAACTATGTTTCACCCTTGTATCAGTAATGAAAGTCTCCAGGAATCTTTTTCCAGTGAGGTCATCTGAATTTTTCAAGGTCTCTAGTAGGAATCATATTGGGTAAAGAATGAGCCTAGCTCACAACAGACAGACCAAAAGCTTATCTCGCCAGGCCTGGGTTCCCCAGGGGGAGGGAAGGGAGGCCCCTGCTGCCTTCCTTTCCTTCTCTACCACTCTGAGCACACACGGTTAGTCACTGTGCAAGGGGGTGGGTGGCAATGTAAGTATCTGTGTTTGTGTGTGGTTGCCAGGTCTAAAGCAGCCAGGCAGTAACCCTATGGGAGCCCAAAGTAGGCACTAAATTTTGCTCTGCTCACCCGGCGTTACACATGCCCCTTAATCTGCCTTCCTGCAGAAGGGCTCTGTTGGCACTGCCTGGCTTGAAGTTGGGGCCAGCCTTTCTCTGGAGCCCCTTCCCGTGAATTACAACTTGCAGCACCGGGGACTGAATAGAAAAGAGCCTTCTAAAATTCAACTGGAAGGGCTGACCGGAATTCAGCTGAATGCGGAGAATGGCAGGAAAGCCTCTATTATTCTGCCTCATTCTATCTGCTGTAGGCGCCCGGAGTCTGACTGAGCTGAACTCATTTCCCTGGATTTCCGAGTCACAGCCGCGGTGCCTCCCAAAGCCAAACATCTCACTCCAGAGACTCACTACACTTCCTGTTATAGGATGCACTTGCCTGTCTCTTGGTGACCTTAAACACTAATAAAGGAGTCATAACATGACCTAGACAAGACCTGGGAGCTGATCAGAATGTCTGTGATGGATGGCGGGGCTCTCGGCTATCTACTGTTTGCCCTGACACTCCGGCAGAGTTGTTTTGATTATGATTGTGTGGATAAGAGGCCTAAAACACACCACGGGCATGGCTTTCCACATTGTTGAAGGTTATCATAAGGTGTGGTCAAAAGAAAAAGAAAACTAGATTACTGACTGGAATTGTACCGGCACCCGTTAGTTTCTACCCTAGCTTTAAAGCCCTGGCACTCTAAAGCAATGGCAGTTCACATTTGCAAACACCTTAAGGTACTAATGATCTTTAAGTCTAGGCATGGAATGAGAGGGACAATCTCTCTTGTTTGCGTGGCTGACTGATGGTATCTCCTTGCCATTCCTTAAACGTTGTCAACGTTGTTTGTTTTTTCAGTCAGGGAGCCTTCCTAGTATTCTTCGTTTTCAGGCTTTTGTGTGTTTCTCGATAAGTGTTTGCTGGTCTGCTGCATAATGTGGATGTATGACTTACGTGTCTGATCAAATTACTTATGAATGCTAGGAGATTCATTCGAGTCGTCTCTTTTATTTCCTGTTTGTCACATTTCATTGTCTTTCAGCTCAAATTCGTTTTTTTTTTGGGGGGGGGGGCGGTTGCAGAGTGATGTATTTTCATTTGCCCAATGTTTCCATACTTATGTACTTAATACATTTAGATTCAAAAGTTCAGTTTCTATGAAGCTGGACAAAATGGAGGGCTACCCACATGTTAGTTGTCCCTTTGCATTTGGGAAGCGTCTGCTTGCTAGTCACCATGCAGGAGTTCTTGTGCTGTGCTACACACCCTGGATGCTTCAGTCTTCCATTCTTGGGTAGAATGACAAGGTGGCCAGCAATGGCCATACTGCAGGAAGTAAGGTAAGTGCTCCCACGTGTACCAGTGTCAGAACAGAAAGGAACAGTGTCCCCACAATTGCAGCTCCCAGGAGGTGAGGGTTATACGGTACACATCCCTGGCTGTTCAGCTGTTTGCAAATGACTTCTTGAGCCCCCTAAACCTCTCTATAGCTTTAAAATCTTGGGTTAACAAGTTCTCAGTCAGCACATAGACTGGGTATCAAGTTTACCTCTTGTTCTTCTTATCCTCTTTTTTCATGTTGCAGTAGACAATTGGATTTTGTGGTTAAAATGATTTACTATTTTTATTTATTTATTTATTTTTTTTATCTTTAAATTTTTTTTTATTATTATTATTATTATTATTATTTTACAACACCATTCAGTTCAACATAATAGCCACAGAATCCCCTGTTCTCCCCCTCTCGCCCACCCCTCCCCCCAGCCCACCCCCCATTCCCACCTCCTCCAGATCAAGGTCTCCCCCGAGGACCGGGGTTGACCTGGTAGACTCAGTCCAGGCAGGTCCATTCCCCCCTCCCAGACCGAGCCAAGTGTCCCTGCATAAGTCCCAGGATTCAAACAGCCAACTCATGCAACGAGCCCAGGACCTGGCACCAATGCACAGCTGCCTCCCAAACAGATCAAGCCAACTGACTGTCTCACCCGTTCAGGTGGCCTGATCCAGTTGGGGGCCCCTCAGCCTTTGGTTCATAGATCCTGTGCTTCCATTCATTTGGTTATTTGTCCCGGTGCTTTATCCAACCTTGGCTTCAACAATTCTTGCTCATATAAATCCTCTTCTTACTCACTAATTAGACTCCCAGTGCTCCACCAGGGGCCCAGCCGTGGATGTCTGCCTTCAGATTCCTCAGTCCTTGGATGGGGTTTATGGCACCACTATTTGGGTGTCTGGCCATCCCATCACCAAAGTAGGTCAGTTCCTGCCGTCTCGCGACCATTGCCAGCAGTCTTTTGAGGGGGTATCTTTGTGGATCTCCGTGGGCCTCCCTAGCTCTCTGCTTCCTCCCCTTCTCACCTTCTCATGTGGTCTTCATTTACCATGGTCTCCTATTCCTTGTTCTCCCTCTCTTTTCTTGATCCAGCTAGGATCTCCCACTCTTTCCCTCGACTGTCGCCCTTCATTGTTCCCACTCATGACCAGGCTATTCATGTAGATCTTGTCCATTTCTCCGTGTCTTTTTTTGGGGTCCCGTTTTCCAGGTAACCTCACTGGTGATGTGAGTAGCAGTCTAGTCATCCTTGTTCCACATCTAGCATCTTCCTATGAGTGAGTACATACCATATTTGTCTTTCTGAGTCTGGGTTACCTCACTCAGGATGATTTTTTCTAGATCCATCCATTTGCCTGCAAACCGTGTGATGTCGTTGTTTTTCTCTGCTGAGTAGTATTCCATTGTGTATATGTGCCACAATTTATTTATCCATTCTTCAGTTGAAGGGCATCTAGGTTGTTTCCAGGTTTTGGCTATTACAAACAATGCTGATATGAACATAGCTGAGCAAGTGCTCTTGTGGTATGATTGAGCATTCCTTGGGTATATGCCCAGGAGTGGTATAGCTGGATCTTGGGGGAGATTGATTCCCAATTTTCTAAGAAAGCGCCATATTGATTTCCAAAGTGGTTGTACAAGCTTGCATTCCCACCAGCAGTGGAGGAGAGTTCCCCTAGTTCCACATCCTCTCCAGCATAAAGTGTCTTCAGTGTTTTTGATCTTAGCCACTCTGACAGGCGTAAGGTGGTATCTCAGAGTTGTCTTGATTTGCATTTCCCTGATGATTAGGGAAGTTGAACAATTCCTTAAATGTCTTTCAGCCATTTGGGATTCCTCTGTTGAGAATTCTCTGTTTAGTTCTAAAGCCCATTTCTCAATTGGACTGTTGGTCCTTTTGATGTCTAATTTCTTGAGTTCCTTATATATTCTGGATATCAGTCCTCTGTCAGATGTGGGGTTGGTGAAGATCTTTTCCCATTCTGTAGGCTGTCGCTTTGCCTTGTTGACCGTATCCTTTGCTCTACAAAAGCTTCTCAGTTTCAAGAGGTCCCATTGATTGATTGTTTGTCTCAGTGTCTGCGCTACTGGTGTTATATTTAGGAAGTGATCTCCTATGCCAAGGCGTTCAAGACTATTTCCTACTTTTTCTTCTAGCAGGTTCAGAGTAGCTGGATTTATGTTGAGGTCTTTGATCCACTTGGACTTAAGTTTTGTGCACGGTGACAGATATGGATCTATTTGCAGCCTTCTACACGCTGATATCCAGTTATGCCAGCACCATTTGTTGAAGATGCTTTCTTTTTTCCATTGTACACTTTTGGCTTCTTTGTCAAAAATTATATGTCCATAGGTGTGTGGGTTAATGTCAGGGTCTTCAATTCGATTCCATTGGTCCACATGTCGGTTTTTATGCCAATACCAGGCTGTTTTTATTACTGTAGCTCTATAGTAGAGCTTGAAGTCGGGGATTGTGATGCCTCCAGAAGTTGTTTTATTGTACAGGTTTCTTTTAGCTATCCTGGGTTTTTTGTTTTTCCATATGAAGTTGAGTATTGTTCTTTCCAGATCTGTGAAGAATTGTGTTGGTATTTTGATGGGGATTGCATTGAATCTGTAAATTGCTTTTGGTAAGATTGCCATTTTTACTATGTTAACCCTGCCTATCCATGAGCATGGAAGATCTTTCCATTTTCTGAGATCTTCTTCAATTTCTTTTTTCAGGGACTTAAAGTTCTTGTCATATAGGTCCTTCACTTGCTTGGTTAGTGTTACCCCAAGGTATTTTATGTCCTTTTTGGCTATTGTAAAGGGTGATGTATCTCTAATTGCCTTCTCAGCTTCTTTGTCCATTGTATATAGGAGGGCTACTGATTTTTTTGAGTTGATTTTGTATCCTGCTATGTTGCTGAAGGTGTTTATAAGCTTTATCAATTCCTGGGTGGAATCTTTGGGGTCACTCAAGTATACTATCATGTCGTCTGCAAATAGGGAAAGCTTGACTTCTTCCTTTCCAATTTGAATCCCCTTAATCTCCTTATGTTGTCTTATTGCTCTGGCTAGAACTTCAAGTACTATATTGAATAAGTATGGGGAGAGTGGACAGCCTTGTCTCGTTCCTGATTTTAGTGGAATTGCTTTGAGTTTCTCTCCATTTAATTTGATGTTGGCTGTTGGTTTGCTATATATTGCCTTTATTATGTTTAGGTATGTTCCCTGTATTCCTGATCGCTCCAAGACTTTTATCATGAAGGGGTGTTGGATTTTGTCAAATGCCTTTTCTGCATCTAGTGAGATGATCATGTGGTTTTTTTCTTTGAGTTTGTTTATATGGTGTATTACATTAATGGACTTTCGTATGTTGAACCACCCTTGCATCCCTGGGATGAAGCCTACTTGATCATGGTGGATAATTGTTCTGATGTGTTCTTGGAGTCTGTTTGCCAGTATTTTATTGAGTATTTTTGCATCAATGTTCATGAGGGAGATCGGTCTGTAGTTCTCTTTCTTTGTTGCATCCTTGTTTGGTTTAGGAATCAGGGTAATTGTAGCCTCATAGAAGGAGTTTGGTAATGTTCCTTCTGTTTCTATTATGTGGAACAATTTAGAGAGTATTGGTATTAACTCTTCTTTGAAGATCTGGTAGAATTCTGCGCTGAAACCATCTGGTCCTGGGCTTTTTTTGGTTGGGAGACCTTTAATGACTGTTTCTATTTCCTTAGGGGTTATTGGACTATTTAAATAGTTTATCTGGTCTTGATTAAACTTAGGTATGTGGTATCTATCCAGAAAAATGTCCATTTCTTTTAGGTTTTCCAGTTTTGTGGAGTAGAGGTTTTTGAAATATGACCTTATAATTCTCTGGATTTCCTCAATGTCTGTTGTTATGTCCCCCTTTTCATTTCTGATTTTGTTGATTTGGATTCTCTCTCTCTGTCTTTTGGTTAGTTTGGATAAGGGCTTGTCTATCTTGTTGATTTTCTCAAAGAACCAACTCTTTGTTTCATTAATTTTTTGTATTATTCTCTTAGTTTCTAATTTATTAATTTCACCTCTCACTTTGATAATTTCCTGGCGTCTATTCTTCCTGGGAGACTTTGCTTCTTCTTGTTCTAGAGCTTTCAGATGTGCTGTTAATTCACTAGTGTGCGATTTCTCCAACTTCTTTATGTGGGCATTTAGTGCTATGAATTTCCCTCTTAGCACTGCTTTCATAGTGTCCCATAAGTTTGGGTATGTGGTGTCTTCATTTTCATTGATCTCTAGGAAGTCTTTAATTTCTTTCTTTATTTCTTCCTTAACCCATTGGTGATTCAGTTGAGCATTATTCAGTTTCCATGAGGTTGTAGGTTTTCTGTAGTTTTTGTTGTTGTTGAAATCTAGCTTTAAACCATGGTGATCTGATAGAACACAGGAGGTTATTCTGATTGTTTTGTATCTGTTGAGATTTGCTTTGTGGCCAAGTATGTGGTCGATTTTAGAGAAAGTTCCATGGGGTGCTGAGAAGAAAGTATATTCTTTCTTGTTAGGATGGAATGTTCTGTAGATATCTATTAGGTCCAATTGGGTCATGACATCGGTTAAGTCCTTTATTTCTCTGTTAAGTTTCGATTTGGGAGATCTGTCCAGTGGTGAAAGTGGGGTGTTGAGATCTCCCACTATTAATGTGTGGGGTTTTATATGTGGTTTAAGCTTTAGTAATGTTTCTTTTACATATGTGGGTGCCCTTATGTTTGGGGCATATATGTTCAGAATTGAAACTTCATCTTGGTCGATCTTTCCTGTGACGAGGATGTAATGTCCTTCTTGATCTCTTTTGATTGATTTTAGTTTGAAGTCTATTTTGTTGGATATCAGGATGGCTACCCCTGCTTGTTTCTTAAGACCATTTGATTGAAAAGTCTTTTCCCAGCCTTTTATTCTTAGGTAGTGTCTATCTTTGAATTTGAGATGTGTTTCTTGTATGCAGCAGAAGGATGGGTCCTGCTTTCGTATCCATTCTGTAAGTCTATGTCTTTTTATAGGTGAATTAAGTCCGTTGATATTAAGGGATATTAATGACCAGTGATTCTTCATCTCTGTTATTTTTGGTGGTAGTGTGTGTGTACTTCTCTTCTTTGGGGTTTACTGTTGTGGCTTTATCTATTGCCTGTGTTTTCAAGTGTGTATCTGACTTCCCTCGGTTGGAATTTTCCTTCTAGTGCTTTCTGTAGGGCTGGGTTTGTGGATAGGTATTGTTTAAATCTGGCTTTGTCTTCGAATGTCTTGTTCCTTCCGTCTATGATGATTGAAAGTTTTGCTGGGTATATTAGTCTGGGCTGACATCCATGGTCTCTTAGTGTCTGCATTACATCTGTCCAGGTCCTTCTGGCTTTCAAAGTCTCCATTGAGAAATCGGGTGTTATTCTGATGGGTTTACCTTTATAGGTCACTTGGCCTTTTTCCTTGGCTGCTCTTAATATTCTTTCTTTATTCTGTACATTTAGTTGTTTAATTATTATGTGTCGAGGGGACTTTTTCTGGGGGTCTAGTCTGTTTGGTGTTCTATAGGCTTCTTGTATCTTCATAGGCATTTCCTTCTTTAAGTTGGGAAAGTTTTCTTCTATAATTTTGTTGAATATATTTTCTGTGCCTTTGAGTTGGTATTCTTCACCTTCTTCTATCCCTATAATTCGTAAGTTTGGTCTTTTTATGGTGTCCCAGATTTCTTGGACATTTTGGTTCATGACTTTGTTGGCTTTAGTGTTTCCTTCGACTGATGGAACTATTTCTTCTACTGTATCTTCAATGCCAGAAATCCTCTCTTCCATCTCTTGCATTCTGTTGGTTATACTTGCATCCGAAGTTCCTGATCTTTTACTCAGGTTTTCTATTTCCAGCATTCCCTCTGTTTGTGTCTTTTTCATTTTTTCAATTTCCCTTTTCAGATCTTGGACTGTTTCCTTTGTTTGTTTCATTGCTTTTTCATGATTTTCTTTCAGTGCTTTATTGTTTTCTTCCAGGATTTTAATGTTTTCTTCCAGGACTTTATTGTTTTCTTGGAGGGCTTTATTGTTTTCTTCTAATTTGTTTGCCCTTTCCTCTAGTTGTTTACAGCGTTCTTCCAATTTTCTTGTCTTTTCCTCTACACAAGCCTCTACCTTCTTCATGAAGTTACTCATAAGGCTACTTTCTTCTGCTTCTTCCAATTTTTGGTGTTCAGGTCTAGATGTTGGAGGCGAGCTAGGTTCTGGTGATGCTGTATTGCTCTTCATTTTGCTGTATGTACTTCTGCTTTGACGTCTGCCCATCTCCTTGTGATTCCTTCTTGGTCTTATCAGTGGACTTGTTTCACAAAGATCTGACCGACTCAGGAAGACTCTCTCTCTTGTCCAAAAGGGAGTTCTCTTGTCCAACTCTTTGGTCCAGAAGGGAAGTCAGGGGCAAGCTCTGGTCCAGAATGGCAGTCGGGGACAGGCTGGGAGCTGGGGGCCGGTCTCTAAGTCTCAGGAAGTGGGTGGGGTCTTGGGCAGATGGGCGTGGGGGCAGGGCGCGGAGACTGCAGGGGCTGCCGGGGGCTTGGAAATGGGGATCCCTCCCGGTGGGGCTAGAAGGGGAGCTGCCCGGTGGCCAGAACCTGGTGCCAAGTTGGGCAGGCCTCTCAGGAGTGGCTGGTGGCCAGGGATGGGGTCCTGGCTGGACCCAGGCACTCACCTCTGGTCCAGAAGGGAAGTCGTCGGGGGCAGGCTGGGAGCTGGGGGCCGGTCTCTAAGTCTCAGGAAGTGGGTGGGGTCTTGGGCAGATGGGCGTGGGGGCAGGGCGTGGAGACTGCAGGGGCTGCCGGGGGCTTGGAAATGGGGATCCCTCCCGGTGGGGCTAGAAGGGGAGCTGCCCAGTGGCCAGAACCCGGCGCCAAGCTGGGCAGGTCCTCCCGGGGTGGCTGGTGGCCAGGGATGGGGTCCGGGCTGGACCCAGGCACTCACCTCTGGTCCAGAAGGGAAGTCGTCAGGGCGATTTACTATTTTTAAATGATTTGTTTTATTTATTACTTATTTGTATGTGTCATGCACATGTGTCCATGCATGTAGATTCATCATGGAGGCCATAGAGGTTAGAGCTTGAGTAATTGACAATTGTGAGCCATAAATTGGGAATTGAACTTAGGTCTTCTGAAGACCACTGGACACTGGGAACTGCTGAGTCGTCTTCTGCAGTTTCTAGATTTGGTGATTGTTATGAAAGTTTTCTAAGAATTGTCATTGAGATTTTATACATACCCAATACATTCTATATTACCTCTTAATATGTCCATCTCTAGGTTTGAAAGTCCAATATTTTGTCTGTTTTAGAGAACCAGATTGAACTATATTTTGAGTGCCACTATGAGCTGAGCACTGTATTACATTTGTTCTCACATTATAATAATACACAATCCGTATGTTTGCTGTGTCTATCAGCTGTTAGAATGCTTTATGCAAATTTCCTAACTTTTACAAGCATTCTACAAAGAGTTTGTTATGTACTGAGACTAAACCTTACAGATCTAAATTGCCATCCTTGCTACCCAGATTATAATGCTAAGGTTTAGAGAATTTTAACCATCTTGATCCAGGCCAAGGACCAAGAACTAAGATTCACACCCTATGTATCATCTCCCATGTCTTTTAAAGATATCATATGAATTCACAGAAAATAAATTCTACTGGACCTTGGCTTCATTGGAATAAATCTTAGAGCAGGATACCTTCTAATATTTTAAATAGACTGAGTTTTTGTTTGGTTTTGGTTTGGGACAGGGTCTGTAACTCTCTATGTAGCTGAGACTGACCTTGAATTTTTTTTCTTTATCCTCCTTACATGTTCTAAGTGCTGGGATGGTAGGAGTGCACCACCTTGCCCAGTCAGGATAAGTTTTTAAACAAATTTGTGAAGTAGTTTATCTATAATAGATGGACAAATACAAAGAAACTAAGCTGAGAAAGTGTTTGAATTGAATACATAGTCACTCTAGAAAAGCTGAGCTAACCATCACTGACATAATTTGGTGTCCGCGTGTTTCAATTCTCACCAGCTAAAACATTTCTGTGCTGTGTCTGTTTGACAGATGCTAGAGTTCTCTGGAAGAAGAACACCAGTTGAAGAAATACCTCCATCAGATTGCCTGTAAGGAGGTCTATAGGGCATTTTCTAGATTCATGATTGATGTGGTAGTGCCCAGGCCACCAGGGGTGGGGCTAACCCTGGGCAGATGATCCAAGCCACAGGGAGCAAGCCGGTAGGCAGCATTCCTCCATGGCTTCTGCTTCCAGTTCCTGCCTTGTGTTCCTGCCCTGACTGACTTCATCATGTAAACCAAATAAACCCGTTCCTCCCCAAGTTGCCTTGGTCATGGTGTTTTATCACAGCAATAGAAACCTAACTAAGGCTGTTACACTTTTCTGTAGTCTACACAAGCTGCTAACAACTTAGGTGACAACTACTTGAGCATGCTTGAATTCGTCTTCTGGGTTGGCGCCTTGGTTGGGTTAAGGAGATGTTATGAAATATTAGTGATCTTCTAGTAAAAGGAAATTCCTTCTAAAATAATCTGAATAAACTGAAGTCTTCAAAATTATTTAAGGGGCTGATCTTTCACTTTCCTTTAATTTCATGCCTATTTTCTTAATCCTTTCCTCCGTAGACTAATGTCCCATCTTTTTAATCACATTTGTAGATATACACACACACCCAATTTTCTGTTTCTCTCAAGTTCTGAAGTCCCCACTGGGTAGAATCTACCAGCACTAATTATGACACAAAGACTCTTATATTCTCTTCCTGCATGTTCTTCCATATTATGCTGCCCATGAAATACCACACGATAATATACTCCTCTGTCTCTTTGTTACACAAACAATGTCTAGGTTGTTGTTTATTTGGTTTTATTGCTTTTTGTGGTGTTTTGTTTATCTGGTTTTTTTTGACTTGTTTGTACTTTGAGATTAAAATTTATAAAGCATAGCTTGGCTTTCTTCTGCAATTAGATAAGACCACTTTCCTCACTTAATCTCCATCCTGGGTAGTTTTTGTTGTTATTTTATTTATGCATGTGGGTGTTTTATATGCATGTATGTCTATGCACCATGTGTGTGCAGTACCCTCTGGGGCCAGAAGAGAGTGCTGGATCCCCCTGAGAATGAGGTTACAGACTGGAGCTGGGAATTGAACCCCGGTCCTCTGGAAGAGCAGTGTGTGCTCCTAACTGATGGCCCCACGGTTCTAGCCCCCTGGGTAGGTTGTCTTTTGAACTGCTGCTCCATCATAGAGGCGTCTGCATGCTTTGTCTTCCTCTGTTCTCTGCTGTAAAAACCTTCATTTGTCTCCACAAACAGAACAAACACGAACTTTTCACAATAATCCCGAAACAAAGGTGAAACCTGTAGACTAAAATGTTTTGATAAGATGCCAGTGACTCCACACCACTCTCTCAGTTCCTAGCCCCGTCTCCAAACTGGGCCCTTCACACGTTCCTATGGCAATTAATTACCTGCAAAGCAGCTTTCCCAGTGAACAAACTCCTGACATAAATGTGGTTGCACTTGCAGGTGAGAAAATCGGGTGTGATGAAGTTGCTTGCTTCAGTGATACAACCAGCCCTGATTGACTTCCTCTTTGAAGTGTAGAGAACAGAACATTTGAGGAATGCGCCACTTAACTTCCACAGAGCTTATGTGTAGAGGAAGACAGCAGTGGTCCTTTGCATCCTTTGTGGGGCTGCTGTCGACTGCAGCGCCAGCTTCTCTCCAATGCCTTGACTTCATCCAGGAAGCTGATTCAGACAGAGTCTAATCCTGCTCATTTTTATTACTGAACTGTATTCAATGGGCCTGACGTGGAGCTGGGGATTTGGTTCTGTTGGGTAATGCATGTGTCCTGTGAAGACTTGGGTTGTGATGTTCAGCACCCACGCACAAAGTATCAAAAGTCTACAACACAAGCAACTGTATGGCAAGATGGGAGGCAGAGACAGCCCTGAAAGTTTGCAGGCCACCCAGCCTGGCTTGTACAGCAGCAAACAAGAGACCTTGTCTCAAACAAGGTGGAGTGTAAGAAGTAACCCCTGAGGTCCTCGGACCTCCACACATGCATCATGGTGTGTTCACACCCACACTCACATGGAAACACCATACAAACACACACACATACAATTTATTCTCTCATATTTTACTGTATATCTTTGAAATTTGTAACTAAGTTTTACATGCCTTTGCATGCGCTGACAATAAACTGACATATTAATAGTAATGAGAGACTATTAAACCATACTAAAGCACATTGATTATTTCAATCTAAGCCAGAAACATTACTTTAAGGATGAGTTCTTATAGATTTTTTTTGACTATTTGAACATAATCAAAATAAAAGCTTTTAAAAAAAAAAAGCTACATGCTACTACAACCAAAATGGGATCATGCACAAAACCCGAGCAGGTTCAAGCCAGACAGGGTCCCAGCACTGAGGTGGAGGAGTGGACACAGGGTCCCACCCTTCACCAGGAAGCTCATTGCAACTGATACCTAGTGGCAAAGGGAAAATCACCTTTCACCTATGGAGTATCACTAGGTATAGCAACCATACTTCACGCCAGGCCCCTTGCCTGGGAGTAGTTGTTGGCCAACAGACAATGAAGTCCCTGTTGTTTGCTTTTTTTGTTTGTTTTGTTTTATTGGGTTTGGGGCATTGTCTTGGCATTTTTTATTATTATTGGCTTTTTGTTTGTTTTGATTTTAGTTTTGTGAGGTTTTTTTTTTTTTGAGGGAGAAAGAGAAGGAGAAGAAGAGGAAGAGGAGGAGGGAGAGGAGGAGGAGAAGAGGAAGAAGAAGAAGGAGGAGGAGGAGGAGGAGGAGGAGGAGGAGGAGGAGGAGGAGGAGGAGAAGAAGAAGAAGAAGAAGAAGAAGAAGAAGAAGAAGAAGAAGAAGAAGAAGAAGAAGAAGAAGAAGAAGAAGAAGAAACAAAGTTGGATGGGGAGGGAGGGGCAAGATCTGTGAGGAGTTGTAGGAAGGGAAAACACATTCAAAATATATTCTATGAAACAATTTTTAAAGAAAAGACTTACATCGGTGACATTCTGTTTACCCTCTGAGGTGCCCGGTGAGTTTCAGAGGCAGGGGACGACATCCCCAATAGGTTGAGACAGAGGACGTTGAACGGGTTCTGTGCTGGTGCCAGGTGCTAACTCTGGCTAAGTGGAGAAGCTTCTCTTTCCATCCACTTCACACACCGGACTTTGTGTGGGTTTCATTTGAAGAAAGATTCGTGTAGTACTGGGAATAGGATTAATAATAAAAAGGACTTTAGCTGGGCAGTGGTGGCATATGCCTTTAATCCCAGCACTTGGGAGGCAGAGGCAGGCTGATCTCTGTGAGTTTGAGGCCAGCCTGGGCTACTGGGTGAGTTCCAGGATAACCAGGGTTACACAAAGAAACTGTCTCAAAAAAAAAAAAAAACAAAAAAAAAAACAAAAAAACAAATACATTGATGTTATAAATGAGGAAACTTAACTCCAGAGAAAAGAAATGACTTGTTCAGAGCAACACACTCAGCAAAACATTGGCTTAATTAATGCTTCCTAAAAATCAAAAACCTGTAGTCAACAATATTAACTAAAGGCCTACTAACTGCAGGACAAATGCCTCCAGGCAGTGATGAAAAAACGTGACACAGCACTAGCTTAGAAAGCTTGTAAGGGAGGGACTGAAGTACACCTTCCCATCTGATCTCCTCCTTTTAGATTTTAGCTGCTTCCTCAAAGTTAACTTCAAATGACAGAATCAGGACATCTTAGCCCACTTTTTCCCCTCCCTCAACCCCCTTTCAGTGTGCCCTAAAATTTACAACACAGAGCACGGTTTCTCAGCATCATCTTTCGGTTGAAAACTTCAGCTGGACATTCGCTTTTTCAGAAGTTCTAAGAAGTCCCACAGCCAAGATATGTGCATGGGCAGCAATTCCACAAATCATCACCAGGGAACGCTGTTCATGTTGTGTATACTTAACAACCCAAGGAACTGGATTAGGGAAATTTTCCAGGATGCCTTTCTTCCCCTAAATATTCCTAGGTTAGGGACCAAAATCTAGTAGGGCAGTCATTTAAAAAACAACATTTCCATGTTCTCCATACAGTTGTGGCTTAGAAATGTGATTTCAGTATGTTAGACTAGATGTTCTGTTTGAATTCATAGAGATCAATTTGTACACATATGAATAAGAATGAGTTAAACACAATATACAAGTATTAATAATATGTTATTAGAGGTTAACAACAGTTAATGCTTGCCTGATATTTGCCACGAAGATTTCAGTGCATACTTGTATAATTTTTTAGGTTATTTTTTTAAAAAAAAAAGTGTGTGTGTGTGTGTGTGTGTGTGTGTGTGTGTGTGTGTGTACCTTTATTCACTGAGCAATGTCATCCATCAATTGTTTTCATACAAAAGACAAAATCAGTATTGTTCTTTGTATGTTTATGCACATGCATGTGTATATTCATGCTGTAGACTGAATGAATGTATGTATATATTCATGCTGTAGACTGAACGCACGCATATGTGTATTCATGCTGTAGATTGAATGCATGCCACTGCAGACTGAATGCATGCTACTGTAGACTGAATGCACACATGCATGCATTCATGCTGTAGACTGAATGCACGGGCTTGCCAATGTTAGGCAAGTACTCTCCCACTGAGCTGCATCCCCAGCCATCAATTTATTTTCTTATAAAATGCATGTTTTGGTGCATTTTATTCGGAATGTTAAAAACAAGAAGTAAGTGTTAAAATCTACATTCCCACAACAAACCAAAACAACAAAAAACAGCCACCTAATTCAGGCAGGCCAAACCAAAGCAACACCACAAGTTTTAGGCGAGAACCTGTTCTTACAAGACTTGCAGACCAATTTTTCAAGATCAAAAGTATTTATAGAAGCTAACAAAATGTTGGCTCGCTTCCCAAGCTAAACCTCTAACACTTCAGAGTTTGGCCTAGCACTAATATTTACAACATTTTTGACGTGGCATGGGGTGGCACTGGGGCCTTTTTGATTCACAGACTTCCTAAAATGTGGGGTGCCGGGACCATTTGCTGGGAACAGGAAGCAGTCAAGTTCATTGACATCTTGCAACAGGAAGAAAAATGTTTGCTCCGATCCCATAAACCTGTTATATCTTGTCAGCTCAGATACTGGAGACAAGTCCGTGGGGACCCATTAGTATGCAGACGGCCATGATGCCCACCTGAGATACCCTGCTTGCCAACAGCTGAGAGCTACGCTTGGTCCATGCTCCTTTCTGGAGTGTTACATTTCCTTACAGACTTATGGAAACAGGCTCTGCTCTGGCATAAGCTGATTCTTTTAACCCCTTATGACACCCAGCACAGTGGTTTTATTATAAAAGACTCCCACACAATCCATTTCACTATCCAGTGGTAAATGTGAAAGAAACTATGCTCTCTAGAAACACACCCTCCCCCCCCCCCCCCCGCCTCTTTTCTTCAGTGTGGTTCATCTTGTTTTATTTCGATGACTGGTCATTATAGCTTTGCTTCCGGAGTGTGTATAATGTACTTCTGTCGTTGAGGGCAGAAATGGGACAAAGTCGGGGTGTCTTTTACTTAGCAAATTAGCATTCTCCTCCAAAATCGGTGCTGTCACAAGAGATCCATTTCACAGCTGGGCGTGTTGGCACACACTGTTAATCCCAGCACCTTGGGGTTGGGGGTAGAGGCCGGCAGATCTCTGAGTTCGAGGCCAGCCTGGTTTACAAAGTAAGTTATGGGACAGCCAAGGCTGTTACACAGAGAAACCTTGTCTCAAAGACCCCAAGGAAGGAGAGCATTTTCCTAGGTTATGAGCATTCATGAGTGCAGTGAAGGCACTTAGAAATCTCCAGTTTGGGAAGTTAAAACATGATTTTCTGATATCAGGGCTTGTATCTCCTGCAGCACCACCCATGCCCCACCTTTTGGGCATGGGTGGTGCTACAGGAGACCTTCAGTTTAGGTGTGCAAGCAAGACAATCACTCAGACAAGCACCTCTGTCCATCATCAGTGTGGCCTTGGAAAGCACCGTCACAGGAGAAGTTATTCAGTTCAGTGGGATAAGATGAAAATTAGTAACAGTATGATTCCATCTGCCCTTCAAGCAGTGTAGGCTGCCAAAGAGTAGGCTTTCTTCATTCAACACACCAACCACCCTTTTAAGGCCAAACCAACATTCAGCATTCCCAAGCCTCCTCCAGCTCTGGCATCCCTAGCACCCTCCTGACACTACTGTGCTTTCTCTTTGGACATTCCCTGCAGTATCCAGGGCTTACCCTTTTCTTTAGCTGCCATGCCCTGGCCTAGCTCTTTATAGGAATCTGATCTTTCACTTCCCAGAATCCTGGAGCTTCCTGAGAACAATAGAAGCCTAGACTCCAACCGCGGCTTTCCTCCATGCCTTCCCGGGTATTAATCTGACTAGTAATTTACAGCTCGCAGTCCTTCAGCATGGCCTTAAGCTCCTTCCAAGGCAGCTAGCTCCCGGGGCGACCTGAGGGAAACTCTCAGCGACGAAGTATGTGAGCCGGCAAGAGAGGGCCGTTCTGTCAGAATACATCCTGTGCGGCAGGGCTGCCAGTTGAAGGGAATAATTATAAGTGGCTGCCTAACTGCCATGACGATAGAAACTTAACCCAAGTGTTTTCAGGTGACTGCCAGCCCCGGCCGGGCCTGGCTGCTTTCCAAAGGCCCCACAGCACACGTCCCTGTGTGAAGTGGGTGTTTTACAGCAAGTCACAGCAGTGCAGCTGTTTGTCTTAGAACTTAACCCAGGTGTGCCCGACAGCTGTGCCAAAGCACGTCTTTCCGATTTCATTAATGCAAAAGAAAACCGCAGAGAAAGGCCCCATGAACTTCCAGGCTGAATTCAGCTTCCTGTCAAGAACCTGATATTTACTTCGATTTAATGGAATGTTTTTGAAGACCCTACTATGTGTTTGACAGCTGAGGAGAAAGCAGAGACCCTAACTCAAAAAAAAAAAAAAAAAAAAAAAAAAAAAAAAAAAAAAAAAAAACCAGCAACATTACCCCAATTCCTAAGCAATTCGCTATCAGTCACACACGCGCGCGCGCGCGCGCGCGCGCGCACACGCACGCACGCACGCACAATTCAATGGTGAGTATAAAAATGGAAATAGATATGAGCTAAATGGTACCATAAAAAAAAAAGAGAGAATGGTTGCCTATGACTAGAGTACTGAGAAATGGCTTCTCAAAAGGGGTGCTATTTGAATTGGAGTTTGCAGGGTGAACAGAAACCCTTAGAACAAAAAGTGAGAGAATCAAGTCGACAGAGGGAATACAGTGTGTGAAGGCATCAAATGTCGAATAAAATGCTGGGGGTGACAAAACTGAGCAGCTTCCGTGGACTGAAAGTGAACGCGGGAGTGTCGGAGCGAAGAGTCTCCGCACACAGAGCCCTGGGTGCCCGCGACATTGAGACCCACAGAGCACGCCAAGACAGTCGACTATGAGTGCTACGCTGACCGCAACACCGTCAGACGTGTTTTCGTAAAGCTCATTCCGCCATGAGTGGGTGGATATGAAATGAGGAGACTTGAAGCCGGCGACAGAGTACTACTGCGGCAGTCCAGGCAGGAGGAACAAGGCTGAAAGGTGGAGTTTACAGCGATAATCCTCATCAAAGGATAACTCTGGCAGAGAGACTCAGAATTTACAGCTCCTTGCCCATTGCTTCTGTAGTCTGACTTCGGGTTCTAATGAATCTTCTTTTTTTGAACATATTTTTTAATTGATTCTTTGGGAATTTTACACCATGCACCCCAATCCCATTCATTTCCCAGTCCCTCCATAGCCACCCTTTACCCTTGCAGTGCCCCACAAAAGAAATTTATTTTTTTAGTTAACAAAACAAAACAAACAAAAGCCACTTCCATCCTCCTTCATCCCACCTCTCCATCACCTTTTCATTCATCTTAGTGGAACTGAGAGCTACAGTGTATCGTGCAGTAGAGATACCCTTTTGTCCAAAAAGCTTTTCTTGCAAATGTTCATTGTAATGAGTTGCTGGTCTGGCTCCAGGTCTCTGGTTTCTGGTACACCATCAATACTAGACCCTCACCGAATGTCCTCTTGGATATCCTGGTGTTGCCCTGAGTCATGGAGATTCTGCAGCTATGGTTCCACAGGACCGGTCCCTTCATTTGCTCCAGCGGGTCATAGATGGTGTAGACGTTGGTGAGTGCCAACTCAAAGCCCCGGATCTGTGCCTTGACCTGAGTTGGTCAGCCAGGGCCTCCAATGGGATGTCCCTCCCTCAGGTGAGGCGTGGGACCAGTTCTGGGTGCTAAGGTCGGGGGAAGAGGCAGCTCTCCTGTGGGGGCAGAACCAGTTATCTCCTTGCAGTGGCCATGAGGGACAGGGCCAGATCTCTCAGGGCCACTGAAGGGTGAGGCTGGCTCAGCACGGCCCTCAGATTTCAGCACACATGGTTCATGTGGCCCCAGGTGGTAGCATGGGCCACAGACATCAGCACAGGCCCCAGCTCTAGCTCAGATCCAGACAACACCATAGCCCCAGTGGCGGCATGGCCCTCAGACACCAACATGGCTTCAGGTGGTGGGCCAGACCTCTAGCATCTATGTGGTCTTCGGTGGCCACACAGGTCACAGACATCAACACAGACCCCAGCTGGAGCAGGACTATGGACCCAGACATGGTCTTTGGCAGCATCCTGGGCCCGAACGTCACCATGACACCAGTGACAGTGCAGGCCACTCAGATCAGCATGGCCCCAGTGGCAGCATGGCCCTGGGGCACCAACATGGTCCCAGACCCCGGGCATCTGTTGGGCCTTTGGCGGTTAACACAGGCCACAGACATCAACACAGACCCGGACATGGCCCTCCGCAGTAGCTCAACTCTGACGTCACCGTTGCCCCAGGTGGCAGCACAAGCCACCCCAATCATCCTCTTCCTCACCACCGTCACTGCTTCATTTTTCCTTCTTTCCGTGGCACATGAACCACTCTGCTTCTCTGTCCCTCCCATTTCTCCACCATAGATTTGCTCATTGTAATGATACCCACGTGCATGGCACCTCGAGGCACTCGGAGGGCCCGTGGGTGTCTTAAGACAACCCAGGCTTCCAGGAGCACCTACTGTGAGGCAGGCCTGTGTGTGTCTTTCACCCAGTGGGCCTGTGGGTGTCTTCAGCCAGCTCGGGCTGCAAGGCACAGATCTAATGGATATTTGTGATGAATAAAGAAAGCACCGTAGTCTTAGGAAGAAGTAGTAATGGAAGACAACTAAATTGATAACATGAAAAGTAAGAAACTAAGCTAATCTGAGGTCTATTTCAGTGCCTTCATTCTAACTTAGTCAATAAGAGCACATCCCATCCACTAGTTAAGCCCAGTCAGTAACTCAGATGGTTTGGTGGGGTATTGCTATGGGGTGAATCATACCCCTCCTTCAAGATACACTGAAGTCTGAAATTCTTAAACCTCTGAGTGGTATTGTTTAGAAATAAGGCTCTTTGAGATGCAATCAAGGTAAGGTAATTGGGGCTTAAGGTAGCTCCTAACCCAGTATTAATGGATCCATACAAGCAAAAGACGACCATGTGAAGAAACTTGGAGAGAATGCCATTAAAGATGAACAGATACCCAAACAACACAGCTGCCAGTCAAGAAAGGCCACAGATGATGGTCACTACCAGAAGTTAGGAGGAGCTGAGAAAGATCTTCCCCAAGGAAGCATGGCCATGTCAACACTATGATTTTTGACTTTTAGCCTTTATAATTGTGATTAAAATTTCTTATTGTTTTAATTGACATACCTTTCAATGGAAAGACTAAGACATGAATATAGATACAGATATTGCTAAGGCTTGAATGTTTTTGTGTGCCTATCTGTGAGATGTTCTCTCTTAGCTTCAAAAATAACAATTCATATAGAACTGTAGCAAAAAATAAATACTGTTATTATACACCACTGTATAAACCAACTTAGCTCAATGAATTTCACTTGTGGACAGTTCATACAGTTAAAAAAATCAATAAAAATTTGAGTACACTTAAACATGCTTATCAATTTCTCCATTTAATCTTCTCATCCGTTCTGAGAGGTAGAGAAATCGACACAGATTGTCCCCAAGTTTCACAAGTGACAAAAAACGAAGTCAAATGATAAGGCCTTGACCCAAATGCAGCACTCTGCCCTGAATCCATGTTTTCAGCAGCCAGTGTATGTTTGAGACCATTTAGGATATGCAGAACTTAGGAACAAGCAAGTTCTCTGTATTGGGACTGCTTAGGTGTCTGCTCAGGCAGGGTCAATTTGAAACATTAGTGTGAGAGGTATTGACTTGTTGGTCAAAGATGACCCAGATCTGCTCAAAACAATATAAATATTGTCATCGCTCTTTGTTGCCTACCAGAACTTTATGGCTAAGACCCTACTGCTTAAGACATCATACTCATTGGCTACAGGATATGGAGAAATCCAGTCAGTACTGACCAGGAAGCTTCCTCTCTGCTGGCGAGATCACACAGTATGGGGAAGTGCTATGTAAGCTGGTATGGAAAAGTCATCAAGAGTCTTTTTTACCTGGGTGCAAACCCTATGCACTGAAGTAATAACTTCTGCAGTGTGATATGCCCAGGGATACAATAATGGTGTGAGTGTTATGAAGCAACCAATCACTTTCTGACTGGGCTTAAAGCCCTTGATGCAAGAGGAAACACAAGCCTAGTAATGCAAATCTGGCCAGAAACCTATGGTTGGTAAGCTCACAGGACCCAGAGGAGCGCCTACTACTATAATTTTGCCTAATGGATACAGTATTAAACGCCTCTCTAAAGTCTTTTCTTTCTATCTATAGTTTAGTGCAGCTCTCAGAACTCAACAGAGTGTTTTTGTTTGTTTTGTTTCGTGTGTGTGCGTGCAAAGGATGATGATTAATGAAGAAATTCACAACTAATCAAAGTGCAGAGAATAAGCGACCGTGGAGCATTCAGCCACACCCTCTCCCCAAGGATCAAGGACTATGGTGAAAGAAGAGACAGAAATACTGTAAGACCCAAGGACCAGGAAGGACAGGGGCAGAACAGTATGGGCAAGACCACACTGCTGCACTCATGAACACACAGTAGCTGTACTTGCCTGCACAAGATCAAGCTGGTTAACAGGCGAGCCTGGAGAGGAAGGGGGAGAACTCATGAGCTCCCACCCCTAACTGAGGGTGGACAGTTGATAGTCTCTGGAGGAGGAAGAGTCAGTTTTCTTTAAGAATGTAGCTCCTAGTCAGCCCATAACACTCCTGTAGATGGTGCTACACCCAGAAGTGTATGGATAGCACCAATTAGTCAATGGATTATTAAATTTAAAACAACAAAGAGTACACAAATTTGGTGAAGAGGAGGGAGGTGAGAGCATATCCTGGAGGAGTTAAGGGAGGGTTGGGGATAAAGATGATGAAAATATACTGTATGAAATTCTCAAATAATTGATTAAAAAATTAAAATAACTATTAGTGTAAGCATCAATAAGCAATTCTATTTCCAGGAAAGGAATGCTAGTGTGAGAGTATAAAATCATTCCAAAAAACTACTTGTTGCATTCAGAGAGTTTAGGCGTAGAAAAACAGCCTATGAAATTGCACACTGTTACAGCTCCTCTGACTATCTTCAGGAGTCCACAGTGGAGGATTCCTTACGAAAGAAACAGTTACAGCCTGGGAAACCTTAATCCATTCAACTGCTCTGGAATACACTGTCAACCCCTGTCTCATACAAAATCCTACAATTTGCCATCTTGATGTTTCCTTGAGAAATCTTAATGGGAAGGAAAATCATGTTTTGAGCAAGTGGCACAATTCACAAGGTTTTTGTTGCTGTTGTTGTTGTTTGGGGTTTTGTTTGCTGTCGTTTTGAATGCTTATCTTTGGTGACATTGAGAATACATAGCTAGTTACGAGAAGACAAGCCACTGACCACCAGTTTAACTGAAGAGGGGAAATTCCTCTTGAAAAATCTGTGTGCACCCCTCACTGTCATTAGCTAGCATCATTTTATTAATTAAGTTTATGTCATATACCTGGCCTCATGGAGAAGAGAGAGATGGGGGGGTGGGATGGAAGCCAAACCACCTGTACAGATAAATGAGGGGTGGTGAGCTTCTAAAGAATAAGGCTGTGGATCTTTATTGATTTGAGCTGCAGAAGGATGTCACTGGGTCTCATCCAGGAGGAGACCATTCGGGGCAGCACTAAAATGCTGTATTTCTACAAGCTTACAAAGCTTGGGGTCATTCACTATTTGTGTCGTGCCCTAAAAGTACTTAAAAAGTCAAGGCTAGTGACTCAAAGGTAAACGCCAGCCTTTCATCTCTCTGACTAGGCTAGAGGTAAATTCATGGCCAGTCTCCAGCCCAGCTCATAAAATGCAGACAATGTTTGGTCTTAGGACAGCCACCACAAACAGAGCAAATAATGGCTGTCACTGAATCTGTGCTCAAGCCCTGCTCAACCTCAAGTTGTACATCTGTGCACGTGGAGTAGGTCTCCAGACTAGCAGTATTCATGGGGGACAGGAACACTTCGAGTTATAAGACACCTCAGGTAAAACAGTAAAGTTTTGTGTCACATTAATTTGTTCAAATTTCTTCATTTCTCTTTGCTACATTTCAATCAAGTCATAAATTCACACGGCAGCACATTGGAGAAGAAAATGTCTTTTAGTCCCTCTGGATCATAATTCTGACCTCTGTTTCATAGTACAACATATATTAAATGACAAAAATGCTAGGATATTAGTCTGACATATACAAAAGTTGGAAGACAGCTATGGCAACTCTTCCGGTTTGTCTCTTTGTTCTTTCACTTATGAAACCATGCCCAAGCCCCACCACCCCCTACATGTGCCCCTTCCTGGCAAAATCACATAGGATGGCATAGAACTTTAAAAAGCAAAAGCTTGGCTTATTTAATTTATACTTATGTTTATTAAAATTTTGAGAGAAAAAATTAAAAATGAAATACAATAATCCAGTTAGTATCATAAAGATAATTTTCAAATCAGCACCTCTCAAATTCAACCAAATTTGGTTTTAAGTTGGCATTCACAACATTAGGAAGGCTCAGAATGGTATATGAGACACCAAATGTCTCTACTTATTTATTTTGAGAAAAATTATGTATAGTTAAAAACCAGTAACAAAATTTTTTTTTTAAATCCAAACATGTGGGGAGTCAATGAAATCAGTACTTAAGAACTGTATAGCACTGGTTTCTATAGTGAAAATCTAAAACCAGTAACCTAAGTTCACAACTTAAGAAACTAGAAAAAGAAGTGCAAATCAAACATAAAGAAATTAATAATAAAAATTACTACAGACACCAATCAGTTTAAAAACAGAAAACATAAATGAAACCAAATCTGGTTCCTTAAGAAGATAAAGTAACATCAGTAAGCCTGTAGCTAAATTAACTAAGTAAAAAAGAAAAGACAACATACATTGCTAGTATTAGAAATAAAGGTGGGAATCAGGCACAGTGGTGCAGGCCTACATTCTTCTCACTTTGGAGGTAGAGGCTGAAGGATCATAGCAAGTTCAAGACCAGCCTGGTCTACTATAACTAGTTAGTTCCAAGCCAGATAAGGCTACATAGTTGAGACCTTGCCTCTACAGACCATAAGCAAATTGAAGAAATGGCATCAATAAACTTCCATGGACATTAAAAGAATAAAAAAGAAATATTGGGATCTGGGGAGATGGTTCACTGCATAAGAATACTTGCTGTTCAAGCATCGGGACCTAAGTCTGGATCTCTAGCACTCATGTTAAAGCAGGGTGTGGCTGTGTGCATCTGTGACTCCAGTGATGGTGGGAGGGGACAGACACAGAAAGAACACTGGAGTCTCTGGTGGCCAACAAAGCCAGAAAAAGTACAAGATCTCCAGCTTCTGTGAGAGACCCTATCTCGTGGATATAAGGTAGATAGTGAGAGAGGATACCCTATGTTCTCTGCCTCTGTACATACACAAACACAGTTGTGTACGCTACCCTACACACACTACCCTAGAGAGAGAGAGAGAGAGAGAGAGAGAGAGAGAGAGAGAGAGAGAGAGAGAGAGAGAGAGAGAGGAGAAAGACAAGGAAGCCAAAGAAATACTAGAAATAGCTGCCAGCCTATAAAACTGGTAAACTACATGAAATAGACTCATTGCTTGAAAGGTTCAAACTATCAAAACTTTCACAAGAAATAATCTTAATAGGCCAACATCTACTAATGAAGTTGATCTAATAATAACTTTTCAAAACAGAAAGATGAGTTCATTATTAAATTCTACTAAACGTTGAAGGCAAATTATCCCAAATCTTCACAAGCTCACAGAGAAGACAGAAGCCAAGCAAGTTCTTCCCAGCTCATTCTCAGGTGCAATAATAATAATAATAATAATAATAATAATAATAATAATAATAATCCCCGAAGGATAACAGTATAAAAAAACCTGTTAGTACGAGTCAAAAACATAGATGCAAAAATCCTTACAAAATATTAACATATCAAAGTCAACAGTCTTTGCCTGGTTACACATTTGCCTAGAGGGATTTATCAAAGCTGGACAAACCTGGCTGGACATTAGAAAGTCTGTTAACCATGACATTGACAGGCTCATGAAGTGATGTCACCTGACCATATCAATAAATGCAGACAAATCTGGCAATACCTAATACCTATTCATAATAAAATGTCTCAGCAAACTAGGAATCGAGGGAAATATGAACACAGTAGAAAAAAAATATCTGCAGATAGCCCAGGCTAGCTGAAGGTGCCCTGACTTAGGCTTGGAAAAAGGGAATGATGTCCCTTCTCACCACTGTTTTTCAAAAACTTGTCGAATCCACTAAGGCAAGAAAAGGGAATAAAAGGTAAACTGACCCCGAAGGAAGATATAAAATTGTTTTTGTTTGGGGGTGACATGTTAGTATTTGTAGAGAAATCTGAAATAATTGACAAAAATAAAAAATAAAGAAAAGCAAACAGACAAAGAAACAAACCCTTGGAACTGAAGAGCAGTAGGAGCAAAACTGTAGTATTCAAGGGTAGTAGACAAAAGAGCTCTCCTCCAATACCTGAAAGAAACAAGTGAAACTTGAAATTCTGAACACAGCATCACTTTTATTAGATCTACCCCAAAATGAAACATCATTGGCTCCCTAGCAGGACGGGCGAAATTCAGAACCCTTAAAACACAAACGCAAGCAACAATTAAGAGGAATTAAGTACACTAAGAAGAATTGTCATTCACTGTTGGTCAAAATGCAAAATGTTACAGATGCTTTAGAAGAGAATTTGGCAATTTCTTCCAAAATTAAGTGTACTCTCTTAGCATATAATCCAGCAGTCATGCTCCTTGACACTCTCTAAAAAGACCTGAAACTTACATTCACACAAAATTTGCAACAAAGTTTACTCTTAATGGCCAATGCTCAGAAGTAACAAGGGTGTCTATCAGTAACTGTATCAATAAAAAGAATTTCATCCAAACATAGGGAACACTTTTTAGCACTAAACAGAAATTAACTATCAAGCCATGAGGAGGTGCCTATTATTTAAGGAGAGAAGTCTGGAAGGGCTATAAACTATCATTCTAATTACATGACATTTTGGAAAAGGTTAAAACAAAAGAAATAATTAAAGGTCAGTGTTTGCAAGGAGGCATCGGGAAAAAGAAGTCAAAAGGATTTTTAAGGTGGTCAAAGACTTTTTCCTATGCGACCTGACAAAAATAGATATTACCAAAGGCGTAGTAGAAATTTGGATCTGTGAGTGAAGTTAGCATGAAATCATCTTGAGTGCACGGATACATGCACACTTCCATTTTCCATCTACTCACACCTTTAGAAAAAAGTTAGGTCAGTAATGCCAATGCAAATCAGAGGATCAGCCAGCAGCTTCAGCTGCGCTGGAACTTTCTGTGAGTGTTTTAAATAAAGACAATACAAGTCTCAATCCTCACCTTCTCCTCCCTTCCCTCCTGCTCTCTCTCTCTCTCTCTCTCTCTCTCTCTCTCTCTCTCTCTCTCTCTCTCTATCTCTCTCTCTCTCTCTCTCATGTTTATTCTAATTTGCTCATCTTTAAAAGTTAAAAAAAAAGGTTATGTCTCACCTAACTTCCTCACATACTTGTAAAGATAAACATAGTTTTCAGATTTTCCGAAGATGTTTGAGAAGAGTCCTGAATGGATAATGTGTACTGAACAATGGAACCCACCTAAGGGTAATACAGACTGTCTTTTGTGGCTTTAAGAGTAAGCCAACCAGAAGCCACCTCTTACATCTGTCCCCACTACAAAGCAGAAACCCAGAGAGCCTAACCCACCTCAGGGCTATAGAGTACTGTCCTGGAATGTGTGCCCATAGCTGGCCCAGCGGCGCCACACACAGCTTTTGATTTTTCACACCATTAGTTCACTCTGCCCAGATTTCCCAGAGGGCAAGTCGGCCTGCCTCCCTGTGCCCTGGGGTACTCACAGTCACAAAGAAACTCAAGGTCTGGGACTTCCCCCAGCACTGAAGCAGTTAACTTCAGGAAGACCCAGAGAAAGAAAAACAGACTAAGAGCTGCCTTGCGCTGGGAGGAGGGTTCGAAAATGAAGCTGTTGCTGTTGTTTTCATTGTGTGAGCTCTAATCAGGGAGAGTAAGAACAATAATGCATGTAATGCTGATTTTGGAACGTGTCCATCCAGCTTTTCCCAGGCTAGACAGCCTTGGGAACCACTGATAGAGCGGCACACCAGGGCCACAGCCTCAATCACCGAGAACAGGGCAGGGCAGCTTTTTCTGTGGATAAAATATGTGAGGGATGACAAGAATCTTCCCAGCATGGGAAGTGGCGGTAACCAGAAAATATACAAGAGGAAAACTGGGCAGACCTTGCAGGGTGCAGCCCAGCCAAAGGAACATGATATTTGAGAGACGGGACGGGACGTTTCTCCTTTTACCCACTCCATCCAACTTCCTCCTTTTGTTTGTTTGTTTATTGTTTCTCTCTCTCTCTCTCTCTCTCTCTCTCTCTCTCTCTCTCTCTCTCTCTCTCTCTCTCTCTCTCTCTCTCTCTCTCTCTCTCTCTCTCTCTCTCTGCATTCAACTTGCCTTCCCTTTTCTTCCCTGGTCCCATCCCCCAAGCTCCTTCTGCCACACTTTGAAGCGGAGATGAAAGGCTTGTGTTGTGGCTGCTGGCACCGAGCAAGCACAGGGAGCCGACCAAAGTGTGCTTTGGTTTAAGATGGTGTACTTTTCTCCCAAAGAGGGGGACGGGACAGGGGGCGGGGGCGGGGGGTGTCAGCTTGAAACAATACATAGCGTTTTGCTGGAGAGCATACTTGAATGTATCTAGGACTCAAACATGGTCCTAATTTTTCAAAGCTTTTGTCTCCGAGGATAAGAGAATAAGTGAAATGTGGCATCCTCTCTCCAAGTGAGTTGGGAAAAGGGAATGTCTAATAAAACAAAACTAGAAAAAGTCAAAAATCAGGCGCACGAGTTCTTGGTGTCCCCACCCAGAAGTGTTGTTCAAGTGGCTCCCTTTGCTTTTCGTAGTACAATCGACCTCTGCCCTACTAAATGGTTTGGAAAGAATGACTTCCATATACTTTCTTAATTATTTGGTGACCAGATTGTGCAAGTTAAAAAGCCAAGACACCCAGTTAGATCTGAAACACTGCTAAACAGCAATACGATTTTAGTGTAAGTAAGTCCTTGCACTATGAATGATAAATGTACACTTAAAACAATTGATCTAAAAGCTCAGCTAGGCATTTTACTTAGCTTTTCAAAAAAAAATGTTCTGAAACATTTTAAGATGTTACACGGGAAATTGGAAGATGGAAAAAAATGAACGTATCTTACAACACAGACTGTCACAAGGTCCTTCTTTGTCCTTGTGACCTTATCCCTTGTGACCTTATCCCTAAATACACACAGACATCATTCTACACTATTCACAGACATATATACAGGCATACTTAATAAGCACACGTACCTCAGATAGTTTTTTTAATTTAATTTTTTGTAGGATTCTATTTAAGGATTTTTTATTTTAATCTAAGAAAAGATTGGCTAATGTGTTGCTTAGAGCTATAGGTCATTAATTAAAATCAACTCCCGTTATAGAAAAGGCATTCAACTCCCACTTGGTCATGACTTAAAACGATAGCTACTTCATCAAGTTGAGGCCCAATCATTTTCATTTTAAAAATATTTTCCGGTTTATCTACTTAATATCTTGAAGACTGTCGTTATTGTTTTACATTTATGAAAAAACAAACAAACAGAGGGAGTCACTGGAGAATTCTGTGGAGTCCACAACCCTGGTGTGCCTACCCTGGTTTGTGTAACTATATGTTCATTTGAAGGGCAACCCAATTGAAGAATGATATTTTGAGACTGGTGCATTCCAGTTCACTGGAACTGAAAACGGAGGCAAGAGAAAGTCTGTGAGTGCACGGGACAATGCCAGTGGAGAAGAGTTTGAGTCACTTGTAGCCCCAATTCCATGCCTGTGAAATGTCAAGTGATGCCTAGACGGACGATTAAAACTGCTGGAGAGCTGGAGCTGACCTGGCACACGTCATCAGCCAAGTCTTGTTGTCTTTGGGCCGGTGTCTTCTTGCTAGGCAGCACCAGTTTTGGCTAAGCAAAATAATGCTTTGTTAGGAAAGTCTTTCACTTCATCAAGATTTCAGCATGAATTCATTTCTGCTTCCTCTTAAGTCAACACTACTGTCCAGTTGAAGAAGTGTGAGGCCCTCAGATGCCTGTGAACGTTAAGGTTGACCTCGAGGTTTCTCTGTGCACAGCAAATAGAGAAGACGAGGTCATGAGTTTGAGATAGTTGGGGATCATGAGAGGAGTTAGATGGGGTGGAGGAAATAGTGCGAGTATGGGGTAGTGTACCCATGTGTGAAATCTGCAAATAAAAAAAAGCTTAAAGTGTTTGTAAGGAAGTAAAATTGCCAAGGATCCAGTCTGTAAATCCCCCACTTCAGGGGATTAGAATTTGCTAATATGGACTTTGTGCCATTTCGTTTTCAGATGAGGATAATGCATAGGTATCAATGACAACTGACTCATTCAGCATATCTGCTCACATGTGGGCAACACAAATTCAAGGATTTTCTTGCTCTGGAGTACAGAAACCCACCCAAAAAAACACACAATTTTTTTTTTTAAAGGGCACAGATGACCCAAGGATTGCTTTCGGCAGAACAGTCAGATGTGAAGGGACTGGCTCAATTATAGGATTGATACGGCATATGGCAAATGCTGTTCTCTTAGGAAAAAAAATGCAAACTATGGCTATGGAACCAGGAACCAATCAAGGGACTATCTGAAGAATGAACATGCATCTAGACTGATGATCAGAACCAGGGCCCGGGGATTATTGTCGAGAAATCACTGAAATCATCAGTCGGGTCTGGGAAGAGTGAAGATGACAACCTGGATCAAGGGATTCTGGGAGAAACTGCACAAACACATGTATCAGGAGGGAGCTGTTAGCGCGCTGGAGCCCTTCCTCAGAACTATGGCTTTTGAGGTTCTCTATTCCCTCTGCAGCTCCCAGGCAAGAGGAGTCAGCTGGCCCCCACTGGCTCCCCCAAAGCACCGACCTCACAGCTCCAAGGCAGTGATGTGAGAGTGAATGTGTTGTTCCCGCTGTTCCTACAAATGTCTTCTTTTCCCTGACATGTCTTTCCAAAGACTTTCTCAATTGAGATTGTCTAAGAGTGTCATCACATTTCAAGTTACCCTAAAATCTTAATTCCGTCAATAGGACCTGTATTCACATAAGGATAGCTGCATTGAAATACAGATTTCCTTGCTTCAGGAACTCTATTGAGATTGATGTTCTGCCCTGTTTTACACAAATATTTATTGGGAAGTGAAGCAATTTTTTTTGTCTCCTTTCTGATTTATTTTTGAGAATTGCATACACGAGTACTATGTTTGTATCATTTCCACCCCTCCCTCTCAGCCTCCAACTTCTCTCATATTTCCCCCACTCCTCCTCAAATGTATTACCTCTTCAATTACTATTCTGTCTCTGTCTCCCTATCTCTGTCTCTGTCTGTCTGTCTGTCTGTCTGTCTGTCTGTCTGTCTCTCTCTCTCTCTCTCTCTCTCTCTCTCTCACACACACACACACACACACACACACACACACACACACACACACACACATTTAGTGTTGCTCATATGTACATGAGTTTAGAGCTGATCACTTGGTACTAGATAACCTATCAGGGAACTCTCCTTGGAGGAAACTGACTCTCCCTCTCTCTCAACAGCCTTTTTTTTTTTTTTTTGTCTGTCGCTTTTCATCTAGGAGTGTGGCCTTGTGAAATTTCCCTCATTCGTGTTAGCATGTCAACTGGTACTGTGATTATGCAGATCTTGCTTAGGCAAGTATATTGTTGAGACTTTATAGGTGCAGCTTCTTTATGATGTTTAGAGATGCTATTTATAGCCAGCATTCTAGTCCTCTGCCTCTCACAATCTTTCCGAACTTCTCTTGTATAATTTTCGCTGGGCTTAGGTGTAGGGGATGTGTTGAAGATGTACCAGTTGGGATTGCACTCCACATGGCCACTATTCTCTGCTGCAGACAGAAGCTTCTTTGATTCGGGTCGAGCACTACATTTAGCTGGGTGTAAGGATAAATATTTAGGATGTAGTTAGAAATCACAGTGGTTTAGGAAATGGACAGAAGTATGTTCTCCTCTAGGGTCCATGACCTCTCTATCCATAGGCAGGTAGCTAGGTTCACAGTACTGCATGTGAGTTCCCTCCTACTGAGCAGGCCATAAGTCCAGTTAGACAACTATTGGTTGCCCCGAAGATAAAAGTGGCCCCATTGCACCACTGGGAATATCTTCTCAGACCAAATCATTGTTACAGTGCATCGGCTTTACAGTTGGGTAGGACTACTCATCACTTTTCTCCATTGGATGCTTGCACAACCTCTTTTGATTCTATGAGAGCCAGTCCTCAGGGAGGAGGCTTCTAAGTTAGTTCAGGTCCAAAGTATATGGGTTTTCAGCAGCAGCAGAGTCTGTCCCTCAACCTCCAGGAGGCATACTGGAGTGATGGCAGCAGCCTATGATGTTTGGGAAGTCTCTTGGAATCCACTCCCGGCCAACAACTCAAAGGGAGATTTCCCATGCCTGGCACTAGGATTTTTGTTAGATAGTAATATGGATGGCTCTTTGGGAGAACAGTATTGCCTTACGTCATCTAATTCATATTTTTAAGGAAGCTCATAAAACATTTCCCTATGGGTTTTTTCTATTGTTAAAATTGAATATAGATTTTTTTCATACAACATATTTCTGATCATGTTTTCCCCTCTCCAAGCTACTACTCCCAGATCCTCTCCCACTTTCCCAACCACCCAGATCTGCACTCTTTCTTTCTCTCTCCCATTAGAATACCAACAGGCATCTAAAAATATTAATTACATAAATTAAGGTAAAATAAAAACAAAACAAAAAACAGAATAAGACAAGACAAGCAATCAAGGGGGAGCCAGAGAAAAAGCACAAGAAACACACAGGCACCGAGACACGCACACATCTCACACACCCACAGGAAAACCCATAAAAAATAAAATCAAAACCATAATATATAAGCAAAAGATCTGTAAGGGAAAAAATTGCCCAAAGTATTGTGAGACAAAAGAACCTCCCAAACTACCACTGGTTTCATTTTATGTTGGCTGTCTACTGCTGGGCCTGGGGCCTGCCTGTGTTTGTATAATTTGTGAGACTGTTGGAGAAAACCAATTTTTCCTTTGCAAGTGGTTCTGAGTTGGAGATAGCTTCTGGGCTAGGGACATGGGCTTGTGTCTATGTCCCCTCTCAGTACTGTGACCCCCATATGGCTTAGACCTGTACAGGCCCTGTGCATGCTGTCCAGTCTATGTGAGTTCATATGTGCATCAGTCCTGTTGTATCTAAAAGGTCTTGTTTCCTTGTCTTCCCTCTCCACTAGGTCTTCCAATTTTTCTATCTCCTCTTCCACAGAAATCCCTGAACCCTGAGAGGAGGGAGTTGATGGAGACATGCCATTTAGGACTGAACGTTCCAAGGTCTCTCAATCTCTGCACATTGTCCTACTGTGGGTCTCTGTGTTTGTTCCCATTTACTACATGAGGAAACTTCTCTGATGGTAGCTGAGCAAAGCATGGAATTGTGAGTCTAGCAGAATGTTGTTAGGAGTCATTCTATTGCTACATTCCTTTAGCACAGTGGTTCTCAACCTTCCTAATGATGCGATCCTTTAATACAATTCCTCATGTTGTGGTGACTCCCAACCATAAAATTATTTTCTTTGCTACTTCATAACTGTACTTTTGCTACTGTTATAATCTTAATGTCAATATCTGTGTTTTATGATAATCTTAGGTGACCCCTGTGAAAGGGTCATTCAACTCCCAAAGGGGTCACAGCCCACAGGTTGAGCACCATTGCTTTAGCAGACTAGTAGTATTTGGGTCCACAGTCTATCCAGTCCCAGGTTCTTGGCATCTGGGAAGTGTCTGGCATGGGTAATATTTTACAGAGTGGACCTTATCAGATAGTGAGTGGTTGGTTACCTCCACAAATTTTGTGCCTCTATTGCACCAGGATAACTTGCAGGCAGGTCATCATCACTATATAGATCACAGGGTTTGAAGCTGGATTTATGTTCCCCTTTCTCCTTGGGTAGTGCGCAGAACACATTCCAGTACCATGAACACTAGTCAGTAGTGGAGAAGGCTCTAGGCAGGGACCAGTTCAACCTCTCCCTGTTCAGGGAGTTGTGCGGGTGTTGTCTTCAACAATACAGCTTTACCATTAATTTATGGAGAGTGACCAATAGCCTTGGAAATAGTCTGGGTTGTTTGGGGCTTTCAATGGGGCTCCTCTGGTCATCATCTCAATTAGATGAAACCCTTTCCCAGTACTGGAGGTTTCATTTGGTGGCAAGAAATGCCTAATTAGGGCCATGTCTCCCTCATTGTTTGGTGATTCCAATTCAATTTCTTTCATATATGTATATGTTTTAAGAAGTTTCTACTGTATTAGATTTCCATACAAACCCTCTAATGGCCATTAGTTTTAGCTGCCCCTCCCTATTTGATCCTCCCATTCTAGGCCCTTCCTCAACATCCATAACTATCTATTCTATTTTCCCTTCCTGAAGAGATCCTTCCCTCCCCTATATTCTATTATTCTATACCTAATCTCTATGGTTATAAGGATTGACTCCTGCTAGTCAAAGAAGTGAATACATAGAAGTGCATACATACCATATTTGCATTTTGGGTCTGGGTTACCTCATAAAAGATGATTTTTTTCTTCCTAGCTTCATACATTCACCCGCAAATTTCATGATTTCTTTTTAACAGCTGAGTAGTGTTTCATTGTGTAGACTTACCCCATTTTCTTTATCCATCCATCTGTTGATGGACATATGTGTTGCTTCAATTTCTAGCCATTATGACTAGAACAGCGATGAACATGGTAGAACAAATGTCTACAGTAGGATGTAGTGTAGCAGGAATCTTAAAAGTTCTTATTAATAAAACAAACCTGGAGCCAAGTATTGGGGTGAATACTGGAAGGTCAGAGAGACAGAACAAACCACAGCTATCTCACCTCACCAGTTCCTCAGCTGGTCCTGTTTCCTCAGACTGGAAGCTTCTGTGTCCTCATCCCAATGGCTCTCAGCTGAACTGCTGCTTAAAAGCCTGAATGCTTAACCAGCCAAATGCTTAACCAGCCAAATGCTTGTAGTTTCTCGTCCTCACGCCTTATATACCTTTCTGCTTTCTACCATCACTCCCTAGGATTAAAGGCTCGCTTTCTGGGATTAAAGGCGTGAGTCACCATGCCTGGCTGTTTCCAATGTGGCCTTGAACTCATAGAGATCCCAGATGGATTTCTGCCTCTGGAATGCTAGGATTAAAGCCATGTGCTATCACTGCCTAACTAGTGGCTTTTCTGTTCTCTGACCCAGATAAGTTTATTAAGGTACACAATATTTTGGGGAACACAATACCACCACAATGTAGAGTCCTTTGAGTATATGTCCAAGAGTTACAGAGCTAGATCTTGAAGTAGATCTATTCCCAGCTTCCTGAGAAAACATGACATTGTTTTCCACAGTGCCTGTACAAGATTGCACTCCCACCAACAATAGGTGGTGGCCCCCTAACTCCAAATCTTCACCAACATGAGTTGTCATTTGTTTTACTATGCTTGGCCATTCTGACTGGTGTAAGATGAAATTTCAAAGCATTTTTAATTTGCATTTCCATGATGACTAAGGACTTTGAACACTTCTTGAAGTATTTCTCATCCATTAGTTTTTCCTTTTTTGAGTACTCTATTTAGATCTGTTCCTCAGTTTTTAATTGGGTTATTTGTTTTCTTGATGTCCAGTTTTTTTAGTTCTTTATATATTTTAGATATTAGACCTCTATCATGTGTAGCTGGTAAAAAAAAAAATAGAAATCTTTTCTTACTCTGTAGGCTGCTGCTTTGTCTGAATGATGGTGTCCTTTTTTTACACAGAAGCTTTTCAGTTCCATGTGGTCCCACTTACTAATTATTGTTCTTACTTCCTGTATTGTCATTATTCTGTTCAGAAATTGTTTTCCTGTGCCAATGAGTTCAAGGTTTTCCCCACTTTCTCTTTATCAGCTTCAGTGTATATGGCCTTATGTTGAGGTCCTTGATCCTTTGGGAGTTGAATTTTGTGCAGGGTGATAAGCATGGGTCTATCTGGATTCTTTTAAATGTAGCTATCCAGTTTGACCGGCACCATTTGTTGAAGATACCCTTTTCCAGTGTTTATTTCTGGATTCTTTATCAAAAATCAGGTGTCCATAGGTGTGTAGATTTATGTCTAGGTCTTCAATTCAATTCCATTGATCAACATGTCTGTTTTTATGCCAATACAATGCTATTTCTATTACTATGGCTCCATAACACAATTTGAAGTGGGGGATAATGAATAACTTCCAGCAGTTAATTTATTATTCAGGATTGTTTTAGCTGTCCTGATTGTGTGTGTGTGTGTGTGTGTGTGTGTGTGTGTGTGTGTGTTTCCATATGAAGCTTAAAATTATTCTTTCAAGTTCTGTGAAGAATTGTGTTTCTATTTCATAGATATTGCTTTGAACCAGTAGATTGCTTTTAGTAGCATGGCCATTTCTACTATATTAATCTTACCAGTCCATGATTGTGGGAGATCTTTCCATCCTCTGATATCTTCTTCAATTTTTTTCTTCAATGTCTTAAAATTTTTATTATATCAATCTTCAACTTGCTTGGTTAGAGACACCCTAAGATACTGGGGGGGGGGGTTGTGAAAGGTATAGTTTCCCTGATTTTATTCTCAGTGTTTGTCATTTATATAAAGAGAGGCTACTGATTTTTTTGTGTTAATTTTGTATCTTGATACTTTGCTGTAGAAGTTTCTTGGTGGAGTTTTTAGGGTCATTTATGTATACTATCATATCATCTGCAAATAAAGATACTGTGACTTCTTCCTTTGCTGTTTGTATCCCCTTGATTTGCTTCAGTTAGTTTTCTTATTGCTCTAGCTAAGACTTCAAGTACCATACTGAATAGGGATGGAGAAAGTGAATATCTTTGTCTTGCTCCCATTTTACTGGAAATGCTTTGAGTTTCTCTCCGTTTAGGTTGGTTTTGGCTGTAGGCTTGTTGTAAATCCCCTCTATTAATTGATGTCTATTATGTTGACTGTATGTTCAGTTTTCCCGGGACTTTTAGCATGAAGGGGTTTTAGATTTTGTCAAAGGCCTTTCCTGAATCTAATAAGATGGTCATGTGATTTTAGTCTTTCAGGTTGTTTATATGATGGATTACATTTATCCATTTACATATGTGGAACCATACTTGTGTCTTTGGGATAAAGACTACTTGTGGTGGATGTTCTTTTTGATGTGTTCTAGAATTCAGTTTGCAAGTATTTTGTTGAGAGTTTTTTCATCTATGTTCATAAGGGAAAGTGATCTGTTATTCTCTTTCTTTGTTGGGTTTTTATGTGGTTTGGGTATCAGGGTGACCTTGGTCCATAAAACAAATTAGGCAATGTTTCATCTGTTTCTAGTTTGTGGAATAATTTGAGGAGCATTGGCATTAGCTCTTCTTTGAAAATCTGGTAGAATTCTGCTTTAAAGTCATCTGGCCATGGGCTTTGGGGTTTGGTAGGCTTAATGACTGCTTCTCTTTCACTGGGGGTTATAGGTCTGTTTGAATTGCTTGTCTGATCTTGACTTTACTTTGGGAGGTGGTATATATATATATATATATATATATATATATATATATATATATATATATATATCAGGAACTGTGTCCATTTATTTTAGATTTTTAATTTAGTTGAGCCCATATCTTTGAGGAATGTCCTTATGACTCTGAATTTTCTTGGTGTCTGTAGTTATGTCCCCCATTTTGTTAATTTGGATCTTCTGTCTCCATCTTTTTGTTCATTTGGCTTAAGGGTCATCCACCTTATTTATTTTCTCAAAGATTCAACTCTTCATTTTATTGATTCTTCATACTGATTTATTGCTGTTGTCTCTATTATATTGATTTAAGCCCTGAGTTTGATTATTTCTTGCAGTCTACTCCTTCTGAGTGTTATTTCTTCTTTTTGTTCTAGAGTCTTTGGGTGTGCTTTTAAGTTACTAATATAAGCTCTCTTCTTTTTATTTTTATTTTCCAATGTAGACATTTAGTGTTATGAACTTGCCTCTCAGAACTACCTCCACCATACCATTTAGATTTGTATATGTTATGTTTCCATTTGCATTCAATTCTAAAATGTTTTTTAATTTATTTCCTAATTTCTGTCTTGACCCATTTTTCTTTCACTAGAGAGTTGTTCAGTTTCCATGGTTTTGTAAGATTTCTGTTGTTTCTGTTGTTGATATCCAGCTTCAATCTGTGGTGGTCATGCAGGGAGTTACTTCAAACTTGGTTTCAGATTGGAACTTGCTTCAGTTTGCATTTCTCTAACTTCAAGATGAAGAACATTTTTTAGATATTTATTACTTTTTATCTCTTCCTTTGAAAATTATCTGTTCAGATCTATGGTCCTTTTTTTTTTTTTAATTTTTTGAGACAGGGTTTCTCTGTGTAGCTTTGCACCTTTCCTGGATCTCACTCTGTAGACCAGGCTGGCCTCGAACTCACAGAGATCCACCTACCTCTGCCTCTGCCTCCCAAGTGCTGGGATTAAAGGCATGCACCACCACCACCTGGCTTATGGTCCATTTTGTAATTGAGTCTTTTGTTGTCTTAATTCATTGCTTTTACCAATTATGTATTCTGGATATTAATCCTCTAGCAAATATAGAACTGGTGAAGAGTCTGTCCCACTCGGTGCTCTTCCTCTCCCCTCAGTTTCCCTTTCTGTATAAATCTTTTCGGCTTTATGAAGTAAAGTTGGTGAAGCAATGAAGGTTTTTTGAGGGGAGTCACTAACAAGAGTTTGGGTGGGGGGTTACTTACCAGGTCAGAGATGACACAAAAGCGGTTGCATCACCAAAAAGCCTGCCTGAACATGGGTGATAACTGATAGAGGCCGCACCCCTGGAACTCTCTGCACAGTTTCCAGGCAGCTCAGTCCTTCTGAGAGATCTCTCCACTGCTCAGCTGATCCGTTTCCTTCCCAGCAGTTGTTTGCTCCTTTTATGTTGGGGCTTCAAGAAAAGTGAAAGTTTTTGTTTTCCTGGGCCATGTGATATTTTGTTTACCTCCTGAGTCTCTCAAGCCTCTAGGCCAGTGGTTCTCAACCTGTAGGTCGAGACCCCATTGGAGGCATCGAATGGCCCTTTCACAGAGGTCTCCTAAGACCATTGGGAAACACAGATTTTTGCATTATGATTCATAACAGTAGAATTACAGTTATGAAGTAATAGCAAAAATAATGTTATGGTTGGGGGCCACCACAACATGAGGAACTGTAGTAAAGGGTTGTAACATGAGGATGGTTGAGAACCACTGCTCTAGGTCTTTCCTGGAGGAAGTTTTTCTGTTAGAGTCCATGAGAAGTCACATAAAAGACCGTCAGACATGTATGCAATCAGCAAGAACATTTAATTCTTGAGACCAAAAATTCCAGCATGCAGGGGTCAAACCATCTGACAAAGTGGTAATATGGTGACCCTGAGAGAAGCTCCCAGGCTCTTTTTAAGCACATCTAGGGGAATTCCAGCTGTGGTTAACTGTACTTTGAAGTGACTGGGTATAGACCCCTACTGGAACGGGAATCATTTTCTGATTGGCTCATGACATTTGGTCAGTAACTGTGGTTGCTGTGTCAGGAGTCTGTCTGACTGAAAATAGCAAGGACAGTTCCTGCTTGTGGCCAAATAGGACCCTGATTGGCTACCAGACTGGGTGTACTTGCTGAGGGTCTGATGGAAGCCAGACATGAGTCAATTTAGGGTGGTGGGGTAATATGGGGCAGAGGTCTTAGCAAAGTGGCCCCTGGAAAAAAAAACAGAAACCAGCTGGCCCTGGTAGGGTCAGTCCTGTTATAAGGGGCGATGGCTGCTTCAGTTTTAATTTGAAGGAAAGTGCTAAACAACATTCTAGCTAGCTTGCTTCTTTCTTCCAAGTCCTGAAGTACACTTCACAGAAAGCTCTTGTTCATCTTTAGGAAGTTTCTCTCTGTATGTCTGAACAGGATGTCTGTATATTCTCAGAATGGCCATTCTCCTATCTCTCTCATAAAATAATCTTTGCTTGTGAAATGTAAAAACTAACAAAGCACCGATGTTTAAAAAGCTACTCAGTTATCTATAAAATTAAAGATAAAAAGTAACAGTCGGTCAGGGAATCAGCTATACTTTGTTTTATTAGTACACATGAACAAATGGGCAACAAGAAAGTCAAAATGCTTGATTTTTCAAGATTTTATGAGACTTGCAGTATCCTGAAACACCTGTATCTCATATCTCTAGATATGGAAGTGAAAATAATTACTCTCTTCTTTGGTGCATCACAAACTAATTTCAAACTTTATTAAGAATAGTGGTGCTTTCACCATTTTCCCAAATTTCTAGCACATAGCTTGGGGGAAAATTATTAATAATAATAAAGTCAAGTTCTGGCTGTGTAATCTGGGCAAGCAACTTCAATTTCTCCATCTATAAAATGAGTGGATAAAGACCTAATCTAAAAGACGTGTGAAAATTAAAGATAGGATGTGAAGTATCTGGGAATTAATGAATCCTCCATGAACTTCATGGAATAGTTGTAGTTATAGAGAAAGATTAAAATATTCTGGTGGTCTAATTTATTATCTAAACAATAGGTAGAAAACATGATGTTCAATATGTGAATCATGTATTTCCACAAAATAGTTCCTTTTTGTGTCACCCTCGGGGCATTCAGTCATGTGCCTGGAAAAGGCCAGAAGATCCGACTTGAAGTTCTGATGTCCAGGAAGAACGACACAGGCAGGATCGGGGGATGAAACAAAAGGAAACAGGCAGGAACGGTAGCAGAGTGATCTGTGCCTGGGCAGAGGAGAGTGGATGGAAAACGGAGGTATCCTCTTGTGGGGGTCATTGGGTAGAAATTCTGAATTTGGTTGCTTAGCTGACAGCCCACCAGAACTGTGATGACTGTCTGAGCAATCTACCTAGGTCCCAGTGACCTACCGGAAGTTGTCCATAAGGTCAACTCAAAGTACTGACATCTCAGGCTACATGGTGCATGTGACATCAGTCTAGCCCATGCATTAAACAAGAGGAGTCACTGTTACCAATACCTCTGTGACTGAGCCGGTCAGCAAGTCGGCATTCGAGGGTCCACACTGATTAGTTTAGCATGCTTAACTAATGCTTAGTCACTTAACCAAAGACATTTAGACCAAAAGACTATTTGCTTCACAAGACAGCTTAGTGGGTTTGTTAATTGGTTTTGATTATTTTTTTTAATTTTTTTCAGAGGTCATTGTTCTGCCTTCTGATAGTGTATTATCACATTCTTCATTTAGTAAGTAGACATTAGATCATTTAAAATTGTGTATTTGTTACTTAAAATTAGCTACAAAAATAGCATAATGGAAAGATTAACTTTATACTTTAACTAGATTGCTAATAACTTGGGAGCAAATGTTTTCTGATTTTTAACCATTTGGAAGAAACAACCAAATTTTCATTTTTTAAAATAATGTTAATATTTTTGTACTTTTGAGGGCTGGAGAGCTGACTCAGTGGTTAGTATCACTTTCTGCTCTGGTGGAGGACCTAGGCTGGGTTCCCAACACCAACATGGTGGCTTAAGCCATCCATAACTCCAGTTCCAGTGGCTCCAATGCCCTTTTCCGGCCTCTGCAGGCACTGCACACACCTGGTGTACATATATACACCCAGGCAAACCACTCATACACCTAAAAGTAAATAAATAAAGCACTTTGTTGCAAAGTAGATAGCATATATCATCCATACAGATTTCTATAAGTAGGATTGGGTTAAGCCATAGCCTTAAAGTTAAGAAAAAAAATACTTGACTCTGAGTAACATAGTCTCCAGATGTGTGAGAAAGATATAGAATGTCCTTGTCACCATGAAATGTTTTGGCATTCCTCAAGCACTTAAGTCTCAACTGAGTGCTACGAATTTGCATATTGCAATGTGTCTTGTTTCCAAGGAGGCTCCTTCTTCTGAGATATTTGGAAATTATCAAAGATATGTTATAAAAATTCAATACTATAATATATGTATGGTATACAATATACACATATATTTATGTAATATATTAGGTAAGGTACATGTGCTTGGGTGCGTGGGTGCGTGGGTGCGTGCGTGTGTGTGTGTGTGTGTGTGTGTGTGTGTGTGTGTAAATCAATGCTAAGAAACCAAGCAACCCATCTTCAAACATGGGCAAACTCCCAGGCTGCTTGGTCAGAGAAGTGTCTTTTTGCAGTGGGCAGAGGTCAATGAAGAGATGCATAACGGTCAGAGTGCTGAGACTAAGAGATTAGGTACTCAGCCCTGAGTGGGACACCTGTATCGACGGCCCCCACCCCTGCCATCTCCAACCAAGGCCCAGGAGAGAAGAAAGAAAGAACATAGGAGGCAGAGGATGGGGAGGAGTGCTGGGAAACGCCGTTTTCTGGATACGGCGTGACTACCAAAGAAGCGAACTCACCGCAGCTGTGGAACTCGGCGTGTGGGGCAGAGATCTCCAGGCCCCACCCCTCACTGAGGGATTCTCGGGTGGTTTCTGAAGGAGAGAGACTAGAATCATGCGTTTTTACAATGTGGCCACTGATGTGGTGACATGCACCAATGGGTGAGCTCACATGAGCACATGGGCAAGCACTACCTGGATTTAGCAGGTTATATAATTTTTACAAAAACTGTTTTGGGGGATGTGTTGAGGATAGAATTGGAAGGGGGAAGTGGGGATACATGTCACAGTGAGTTTTAGTTGTCAACTTGACACATATGGGAAGAGGGAACCAACCTCAGCTGTGGCTTTGCCTCCATCAGATTGGGCTGTGCACAACATGTCTGGGGGGGGCATTTTATTGGTTGTTAATTGGTATGGGAGAGCCCAGCTCATAGTGGGCAACGCTGTCCCTGGGTAGGTGGGCCTGGGCTGTATAAGAAAGAGCTGAGCAAGTCAAAGGAAAGAAGCCAGTAAGCCACACTCCTCCATGGTCTCTGTTTCCATTCCTGCCTCCAAGTTCCTGCCTTGAGTTCCTGACCTGGCTTCTCTCAGTGATGAATAGGTACCTGGAAGTGCAAGATGAAATACATCCATCCTTTCCTCCTCAAGTTGCTTTGATCAGCGTTTTATCACACAACAAGGGAGCACACTAGAACAGTATATGTGTGTGTGTGTGTATACATATGTATATATGCATATCTATGTGTATATATGTGTGTATACATATATATGTATATATGTGTGTGTATATACATATATATATGAGATCACATTTCTTTGTATGCATGTCTGAAATTCTCAAGAATAGCGTTTTTTAAGAAAATAAATAAAATACATAAAGTGGGGGTGGGGCAAAAGATTAGAACAGATACCACATGGAAAGATACCATCATGTCAATAGGGAAATGAAAATTACAGCCACGGGTACACCCCAATTGCACAAGCTAAACCTAGAAAGACCAGTACTCAACACTGATGAGAACATGGAAGATCAGGAATTCTCACAGATCTACTGAGGGGAATACAAGACGCTGCAAATTCTTTGGGAAAGAGGCTCTTGCTAAAATCCATGGAAACTACTCTGGGAGGAATAGTAAAAGCATGAAGTTGTATAGGTTGTACAATGTAAACTTCTGTGGGAACCAGCATCTCCTAATCTCTGTGTGTGGTTAATGTCCGAATATGTTCACAATATAATCAAATTATACTTTTAAAATAGTTTTCCCAAACATTTTTTAAAAATTTGCATTAATAGGGAAGATCGACATACATTTAAAATCTTACTTCCTCCCAAACTTTGACTTTACAATGGTTCTTGACCTGGATCTTACTTTAGAATTACTTGAAAGTCCAGTGCCCAGGGTTGCACTCCAGAAGGATGGAATCAGAGCCTCCCTGGGGTGACTCCTAGACATTATCCTATATTCAAACAAGTCTTCCCTCAGAAGTTTTTAAAATGCTACCAAGTTTGAGTACAAAGTTTTGAACTTCTGGTTCACAAATCAATTTAACTTACATTCTGCAAATCATATGATTTTCAAAAACCATTTGATGACTTTACCTTTGTCTCTGTAAATGTAAACTAACTCATCTGTCTATGTCTAAATGTCTCACTCAAGAGGCCATGGGCCCTGTCCAGTTTTTGTATGTAACCTAAAAGAAATAAATGGAGGTCTGGATCCCAACTCATGTTCCTGGTCTCAGGGATTAGTGGCAGGATTCTGGGGAGAAAGTTGAATTCACTTGGAATAACCTGGAGAAACAAGTAACAGTGATCCACCTTTTCATTTTCATGCTAGCACTTTTGGCAAAATCTCAGGGAGGAGAAACGTGCATATGTAATTCCTGAGAAACATACTGCCTAAAATTCTCTCATGCTTCCAGAAGCTATTCAAAGCAGTGGCAGGTTCTGTCATTTACAATTGATCAGGAAAGAAGAGGTATAAAAGTCAGCAAAGACCTTAAGCATCATTCAAGTAAAAATAATAGAACAATAGTAATATCAATTGACATGCTTTGTAGAAGGGGGAAATTTTTGCAGGGACCTACTCCTAGACAATGAGCTACGGGAAGCTACTGACTGTTGGGAGATGGAGAACTGGCCTCTTTCAGGGATGAGCCCCCTAATTGGTTATCCAAGACAGAGTGGTTAGTCTTAAAACCACAAATACACAAACAAGAAAAATGGACTTAAGCAGGCTCTGTTCATATTTGTGCGTACAAACACCCACACAGATATAGGTAACACATAGAATCAAAGATAAAGGGGTTGTTAACTTGAGAGGGGCGTGGGAAGAGTTCGAGGTGGGAGCTGGAAGAGGCTGGAGGGAGGAGTGGGAAGAGGAAGTGATGTTATTCTACTTCAATCAAAAACATGTTTTAAAAAAAGAAAAAAAATCAGGTCTTGCATTCTCCAGTGTTTGCAGCCCCACCGAGCCACATTGCACATACTTCCTGAGCAAGGTCTGGGTGCACTGGTACTAGGTAACAAAGGTCAAACGTCAGGGCACTGGTAACTACAACCAGAGAAGGCAGTGACCACAGTGACGAGGTGTAAAGAGGGGTAATGTAAGTCCTACCTACCCCTGGACGCTGAGTCAGAAAAGACAGCACCAGGACACATTGAATACAAAAGCCCTCGCCACATAAACTGTTTTCATTACTTTTTCCTTGGCATGACATGAGTTTTAGCACCCTGCCTCCAGGCAGGAATGAGCTCAAGCCTCTCTACTAACTTCGGATTAACAGAAGCATCATTCCCCAGCTTCCCATTGGCTTCCACGTGCTCTAGAGGCCCCAGACTTCCCTTCCCATGCCCAAGCTGCTGAAGGTCTAAAGGGAAGTATGCATGATCTTATCTCCCACTCAAAATAATGGATTGATCCGACACTGACAATCATTGGGAAATATCACGTCCTTGACGACAAGGGCTCCTGACTCAAATTTATCAGAATGCTGAAGTGTTTTAAAAAGCGGTTCTTCTCGGCGTTCTTCAGGCAGACACTTGCAGCCATTGCATACTGTTAAGTCTTTGAGACATTTCACCTACTGAACCTAAATTGAAGACCTGGGGCAGTAAAAAGATAATCACACTTTGGACAGAATTAGCCTGCTTTTTTTTTTTTTAAATTTTACAACACCATTCAGTTCAACATAATAGCCACAGATTCCCCTGTTCTCCCCCCTCGCCCCTCTCCCCCTCCCCCCAGCCCACCCCCCATTCCCACCTCCTCCAAATCAAGGTCTCCCCCGAGGACCGGGGTCGACCTGGTAGACTCAGTCCAGGCAGGTCCAGTCCCCCCCTCCCAGACCGAGTCAAGCGTCCCTGCATAAGTCCCAGGATTCAAACAGCCAACTCATGCAACGAGCTCAGGACCCAGCACCAACGCCCAGCTGCCTCCCAAACAGATCAAGCCAAAAGACTGTCTCACCCATTCAGGGGGCCTGATCCAGTTGGGGGCCCCTCAGCCTTTGGTTCATAGATCCTGTGCTTCCATTCATTTGGAGATGCTAGATGTGGAACAAGGATGACTGGACTGCTACTCACATTACCAGTGAGGCTACCTGAAAAACGGGACCCCAAAAAAGACACGGAGAAATGGATGAGATCTACATGAACAGCCTGGTCATGAGTGGGAACAATGAAGAGCAACGGTCGAGGGAAAGAGAGTGGGAGATCCTAGCTGGATCAAGAAAAGAGAGGGAGAACAAGGAATAGGAGACCATGGTAAATGAAGACCACATGAGAAGGGGAGGAAGCAGAGAGCTAGGGAGGCCCACGGAGATCCACAAAGATACCCCCGCAAAAGACTGCTGGCAATGGTCGAGAGACAGCAGGAACTGACCTACTCTGGTGATGGGATGGCCAGACACCCTGATAGTTGTGCCATAAACCCCATCCAAGGACTGAGGAATCTGGATGCAGACATCCACGGCTGGGCCCCTGGTGGAGCACTGGGAGTCTAATTCGTGAGAAAGAAGAGGGTTTATACGAGCGAGAATTGCTGAAGCCAAGGTTGGATAAAGAATTAGCCTGCTTAAGCGCTCTTGCTCTGCCTATTACAGCAGCCACTCCTCACAAATGTGCAAATGGGCAAGTCTACCCTGAGTCAGCCTACATGCCACACTTCCTAGAACTACCTCCAAAAGGAAAGGACACAGAAAAAAAAAATCTCGAGATGTTTGATTATATGTAAAAGTGAATCTATTTTAGGTTATTGGACAAAGTGAAATGTATTAAAATTAATGTTCACCCTCTCCTCTGTACTCTCTTTTGAATTTGCATGCTGGCAAACAATGCATTAAGGAATAAAATTTCAACAAATTGAATTTCAGGCATCTAATGGCTTTCATAACAAGGGAATTAACCAGGCAGCAGGCAGTCTACAAAGATAGAAAGAACTCCTCAAGGCATAGAGGAACAGTTTCCATCAGGCAGCCTGAACGGACAAGGAAACGTTGTATAAGGCCAACTGGCGACCATCAAGTGTCTTTCCCTTCAAGGGTGAAGCAAAGACTTCCTTAACCAGCCAGGCTTAGGGTGACTGGGCTCCTTTGGATTGGCTGATGTGAATCATCTGGATGTTGGATAGTCAGCTGATTTCTAAGTTGAGTTTGATCACATGACACCTAGCACAGGGACTCCATTCTTGCTTGGTCTCATGCACTGGAGCCTAGTGCGGGAACTCACTCTAAGGCAATGTCCCTCGTTTATTTTATTTAGTGACTTATATATGTGACAAACATTAAATTTATGCTTTACAGTACTAATCTAGAGCTCCATTTTACCCCTAGGCATTGTTTTCTGGTTATTTTTAAAGTGCTTACTTAGAAATCACACTCCTCATACAACTTCAGTAGGTACAACACCATAGGGAGATGCACACTAAGTTGTCAGTAGTTACCTATGTATATGCCTATGTACACGGCTTCATGTGGCTTTTGGGGGTGGGGAGACAGCCTCAAGGATCCTGAGCAGCTCAAATTATGACGTTACAACAGCACCACCAAGAAG